>NW_028153310.1:0-16116 GCF_964106915.1 Podarcis gaigeae
GGGATAATGGGAGTTGTAGTCCCAACAAATCTAGAAAGCACCACATTTGCTAATCCTGCTATAAAGACTTGTAACTTTTTTGTCATGGCACAGCAGTTATGGAAAACACTGCCCAAAGATGCTCTCAGGGCATCCCCTCTTCTGGCCTTTGAGAAGCAGGTTGAAAAATAGGCCTTATTTCAAGAAGATTTTAACTGAGTTGGCTTTAAACTGAAGAACTGCTGTTTTAAATTCTTGTCATATTTATTTTTGGTTTTTACTATTGATTTTTATTGTTTATTGTTTTTATTGACTTGTTCCTAAAAAAAAATTCCTGCAAACCTAAGAGAACTGTGGCTTTGGAGTGAAAGTTTAATAAATTAATAGTAAATAAATAATAAATCATTCCTCTTCTGATTGTAAAGGTAATATTTACTGGATTATTATTGATTTTTCCCTCCCAAATGCATATTTTTAGAAGAGTTGCTAAATGATGCAATGTAGTTCTTACAAATACTGTTATATGAGAAGCATTCTAAAGAAAAGTGGATGAATTGCACCCTGGGACTCCCTGCAGATGGGTGTCGGAAAGCCTCTGGTTTTGTGGACTGGACAGTGGTACCTCGGGTTACAAACGCTTTGGGTTACAAACACTTTGGGTTATAAACTCTGCTAACACGGAAGTAGTATCTCGGGTTGAGAACTTTGCCCCAGGATGAGAACGAAAATCGCGCAGTGGCGGCATGGCGGCAGCAGGAGGCCCCATTAGCGAAAGCACACCTCAGGTTAAGAATGGTTTTGGGTTAAGAATGGACCTCCAGAACGAATTAACTTCGTAACCCGAGGTACCACTGTACTACTTGTGCTAGTCTTGCAGTTGCTTCTTTTACTGCTCATGGAAAGGCGAGAGACAAGCATTTGCTGTGGATCCTGGCCCAGGTCTAGCTAAATTTTTAGTTGTGACTAAGGAATTATGGGAGTTGGAGTCCAATAATATTAGGAGGACCTGGCTGTCTAACCCATTTTAATAATTTAAGTCTGTGGTACAGGGATCTGAAAATGAGCCAACAGAATAAATTGGCTACGTGAAGTGCCGGTATATACTTTCTCTTACTCTCCCCTTCCTCTTCACCACCACGCCTTGAGTTTTAAGGTAATTCCTTGCTATATTAAATCTAATTTAGACTGTAAGCTCTTCAGGTTACTGGCAGTGCAGGATATATATGTAAAACAAGTGTGTACTATTACAATGCCAAGCCACTCTTAACAGAAGTGCCAGGACTTGGCAATTTAGCTGATACCTACTAGCCTTAGGATTACAACTGCCAGCCTTTGTGATAGACACTTATTACACTTTATTAATTACACTTAATTTAGAGAAATAAAACAGTAGTGCCTTGTTCACATTGGGCTTGCTTGACTTTCATTCATATGTAAAATACTTTTTCTTGACCGCAACAGTGAATGTCTGTCTTTTGTAGGTGATGTACAAGTTCTTGGAAATAGCAATGAACTTTCATATTTTATTTTAAGAAGAGCAGAGTTGGACCAATATTAGAATAGTTCTGCAAAATTATCCAGTGAATAAATAGATGTTTGTTTCATCTATTTTTCTTCAGGCACAAGACTCCAGATGTTAATATGCTTCCTATTTGCTGTTTAAAATATCTTTCAAGGGAAGAACTTACTAATCAAAGCTTATTTAGAAATAGGAGAGGTATTTTGTCCTTTTCATAATTCTTGAGAGCTGCTTTTGGCATTTCCCAAAGGCACTATATGCTCACTGGGTTTTTAAACTTGGAACAGCAGACCCTCAGGCCTTATCAGAAGTTGCTTTTGTAAATCTCTTATATGTGGCAGAGGGGCAGCTGCTTGGACACATCCAAATGCTCACCATTGCAGGGATAGCTAAGTCCTATGGGTCTCTTGATAGTGGGCTAGGTGTGCATTCTGGTATGGCTTATGGGTTGTATCAAATGCTTGTGGTAAGTGGAAGGCAGCTTGTGCACCCAATTTTCCTGTGCCCTTCTATCTTCTCAAAGGTCTCTTCAGAAGGTTGGAGATATTCTGAAATATATGGGCAGTGTTGTATGGAGTTGACTGAAACTAAGTGTAGAAACCTGTATAAGGCAACAGGTTCCTCTATTCTTGCCATTAAGCTCCTTGATGAACATACTACCAGGTAGAAGTGTAGATTCCTATGGAAGTTTTTTGTTGTCTTGGGGAATACATTGGGATTAGATGTGCTTCAGGATGTTAAGTGGTTGACACTTTTCCAGTGGTCTGATGAAAGGCACATAATACATACTCACCCTCCTTGAACGTGCCAAAGCCACTTGTATCTTGGCTTTACCTCCCAGGCTTGAAGTTCTAGGGGTTGCAGATTTGGCCCCATGGGCCTTTCCATTTGGCCATCAAGCCTGTTTTCCCAAAATCATGCCCACTTGTCCCACACCTGCTGTTATATGTCATGTCAAGTGGGGCCTAGTAGAGACACAGCTGAATCCTGTGGCTAGAAATGAAGGTTAAGCTTCCTGTGCATCAGCTGATGGACAGGGTGTTCAGTCCAGCTCAGTTTGTGTTCCAAGTGAGTTAACCACAGGGAACTCAACTGGTGCAACCAAACACTGCAGAACATAGGTGTCAGGGCTGCCTCTAGGTCCCAGCTCACAGAGGACCAACGCCAGGTTGATGTAATGTACAAAAGTCTTTATTGAAGTTTGGTTTCCATTCCAACGCCAGAGCGTGCAGCCCTACGTCTTAACCTTAGATCGGCGAAGTCCCGTCTGACTCATCACCCCTTCCGCACCAGTTTAAGATCCTAGCCCTACTCCACCTCTTCCGTTGTTCTTTCCTCCTCTGGGTCCTCCTGCCCCCTGGGGTTTCCTCCTTTCTGGACTCTTCTGACGCTGACCCCCCTGAGTCTTGCCCCTCCTTCCGGCGGGCTTTAGGACCTGGCTCCCTATCCGGGCTACCTGCTGTGCCGCTCGCCTGTACATTTGAACTTGGCGCGCGCGCCCAGCCGGTAACCTTCCTCCTGACCGTTTCCCCGCTCTCCGATGGAGGCGTGGTCAATCCTTACTCATCTCCTCTCGCTGGTAGTGAGAACACTGGTCCCGATTCCTGGGACTCCTCCCCCCCACTGTGCTCTGGTGGGGAAGCTGGTCCTGATTTCCAACTGCTGCTCTGGGAGTCCCCGCTGGCCCCTTCCTTCTGGGGTTTCCCCCTTGGCACCCCCCTTGCCCTGGCCATCGGTGCTCCCTTCTGTGAATCTTCCGATTCGCTGGAGAGGCTCGTGGAATCCCTCTGACCACTGTCACTGCCTCCACCCCCCTCGGATTCCTCCTCCTCGCTCTCCATCTCCGCCCACTCCTGTGCCTCTGCTCCTGAACCCCTGACAATAGGATTGAACTCCCTGCTCATCAGCTTAATCACTATCTTGCTCCACTCTGGTTAGCCAACTTTGAGTATCCATCTCTGAGTATACTGTTCATAAATAGTCAAAACAAAAAAAATTCCTTCCAGTAGCACCTTAAAGACCAACTAAGTTAGTTCTTGGTATGAGCTTTCGTGTGCATGCACACTTCTTCAGATACAGATACTGTGTATCTGAAGAAGTGCGCATGCACACGAGAGCTCATACCAAGAACTAACTTAGTTGGTCTTTAAGGTGCTACTGGAAGGAATTTTTTTGTTTTGACCATGGCAGACCAACACGGCTACCTATCTGTAACTGTTCATAAATAGGTTTCACTGTAAGACTGTCAAATTACTCCATGGCTAAGGTGAAATTCTGAACCCAAATCATGCAGACCCACATCTAGTTTCTAGTCAAAACTACTAGGAAAACCCATTGATTACAAATATACATATCAAGCAAATTAATGTTTAGTTGATTCTATGTTACCTTTATACATATTTGAAGAAATAGAACTTTATAACAGGGCAAAGGGTAAATATTACTAACTGGGAGGTAACACTGCAATGGTAATTTTAAGCTGGATTGTTTTGGGGTTGGTGGGACAAGCCAACTACTGTTGCACGGCTCCTAAGGTAGCAAATTTCCATCTCTCATTGCCTTTCAATTTATGTTCTGTTTTTATGGGTCACTTTAATACAGTTTAGTCATTGGTGCAGTCTTCTACTGAGTGGATTAATTTGCTAGTGTTAGTTTGGGTGTGCTAAATCTGCCAAGGATTAGATTAGATTATTTTAGTGCCTCTTCCAGCCCCATAATTCTGTGTAATTAAAGATATGTACATTTTATAGATGCACAGGACAGGTTTGAGCATAGCATGAAGCCCCATCAATACTATAATTTTCTGAGAGTGGCTCTGAATTAAATTACAAACCTTTTCTGCTTCCTGTGAAAGGGACCTTTTCTGCTTCCTGTGAATGCTTCCTTCATAAAACCATAAAAGGACTGTGCAGTTACTGAAAGTTTGTTTTATTAACAAAATGGGGATGGGCTAGATTTCTTTACAGAAAGTGTCTTTGTGGTGTGGCCAACTTTAATCTTTTGTAGCTGAATAGATCCCAGTCCAAATGCAGCCCTGGCTTGCACTTTTAGTATCAAGTTGGATGTGTTGTTACTCAGATTGGCCATACTAGGCAAATATATCTTGCATCATAGATGCACAGGTATGGAGGGATACTCCATCTGCCTTACATTTTCATGGTTAGTGATAGATTGTGGGATAATGCTGGAAGTATGAACTGTTGTGTTTTCTCTAGTTTCTTCTAATGTTCTGTGTTGTAGCCTAGAGAACTTCAATACCTTCTGTTAAAATTTTGTTTGTTAAAAGTTTGCCCTGCTAAATATGCCCTGCTAAATATGATTTAGCAGTCCGGAAAAGCAATGTAAGGAATTGCACGGACTGTTCTTTTGGATTTTCCTGTGTTCTGGTTCCATGAATCTAGTGAGGTTGTTCTCTGCTATTTTGAAGGTGTTGGGCCTGGTTTTGATTTATCATTTGTTTGTGCATTCTGGTTGTTGCAGGGAATCCTCTGCTCAAAATTGTTCCAATGAAGGTGAGAGCACCATCTCCTGAGACGGTGCTTCCATTGTAGATTCCATTGTTGAACAGCTTGTATTATCCTGGATTTCTTCTTAATGTTTAGTCAGAATCCTCTTTCTTGCTGTATATGTCAATATGCATCTGTCACAACTGTAATGCTGGTTGTGAATAACATTTATAGAAAAAATGCATTGTATGTTCGTTAATGTTTCTGATCCCAACCAATTGCATGAGTTGTGTCTTTAAGCACCTTCCCTATTCCTTCCTTTTGCTGTCTTGATGTGAATGTGTTACTGGTGTTTGTTTTTTAATGTACTGCTTGTGGTATCTTGCAAGCAATGTTACCGCTAGAGCGAATAGTAGATCAATCAAGTTTACTAATATTCCAGAATAGATACTACACATTAGGTGGCTGGCCATTTCATAACAATTTTTTTTAAAAAAAATCCTGCAGATTTAATAATAGCTTATTGGTGGCTGCAGGCAGCAGGCATCTGAAAAGCAATTGCTGATGCTTGCTGTAAGCGTGTGGGAGCCTCCGCAAGTTTAATGGTGTGTCCTAAAGTGTCATTTACTGTATTGCTGCTATACACTGAATTACGTTTCTGTGCATTCCCATTCTTTTTCTCTCTGCCTTGATATTGAACAAAAAAAGAACAGGACAAATTCAACTCTTAAAACAGTTTGAAACAATTCTGGTCTCTTGTTGGAAGTTTTTCTATTATATAGGTGTGCAGTAACTTTCAGATTTCCATAATTCGGCTTGCAAGAACTTAAAAATAAATAAAGTTTGTTAGAACTGTACTTCTTCCTTGCTCTTTAATTACAGATACCCCCTTTAATTTATTGAGATTTTGTGTACCGTATATAAAATTGGAGGTTTGTAATCCTGTTGATGAAGGCATGCTTCCCCCAGCTCTGAACCTTGGGGTCAGCATGTTTTGGGCAAGGGGCATTTTTTTCTCCCTTCAACTAACTGACTTTTATTGAAAGATTCAAAGTTTCCAGTACACCAGGGGTGTTCAGTGTGGTGTCCTTCAGATATTGCTGTATTTCAGCTGCCATCAGCTCCTGTGAGTATAGCTAACTGGTCAGGGATTTGGAAAGTTAGAATCTTTTTCCTGTTCCTGTTGATTGTGTTTTTGAAGTGAAGGGAATTTAAAGAGAAATGTTGCAGTGAATGATAAATTAAGATCAGTTGGAACTGCCTTTATCCATTCAACATATGTCTATCTGTCTGTCTGTCTCTCACGGGCTTGTTTGCATTATGGTAGGAGTACTCTAACAACTTTTGAAGGTTGCCATATTGGCTGCACCTAAAATATACTGTGCTCACACACCTATGCTCCAATCCCCTTTATCCCCAAGGGCTAGAATGGTGGGGCAGCGTGTTGCACCATCACTGGTGCAATTGTTCTTCCTTGCTCTTCTGTTGCTTCTGTTTAGTCACATCACCTTCCACTGCTTTGCTCTTCCTTGTTTCTTTTCATTGCGGCAATAAAGCTAGCACTTGTTTGGATCAGATAAAGGCTCATTTTAAAAGCACAGTGAGAACATTGGATGTTGAAAGCACTTCCTAGATAGACGTGTGTGTTTAACATTCTGAAAATATATTTGTGTATTATTAACTTCAATGTTTGGTGTATCCCTGGATATTTCCCCATAAGCCCTTTAAAAACACTTTTACGTTACCAAACTAGTTGTATTTTGTTGTCTTTTTTATATTGGATTGTTGGTTTTAATAATATGGGTTTGTTTTATTGAGAAGTTTTAAATGGTAATATTGTATTTTATTGTACTTTAAGTGAACTGCATTGGGAAGAATTTTATTCTTGAAAGATGGTATAGAAATGCATTAAATACATTAAAAATTGAAAAAGCATTTCCATTCTCCTTGTTTTTATGCCTTACTCTCGTTCTTTAGCTATAGTACAACTAATCATGATAGTTTGCCTGGATGGTTTTAAGTTGTCTTTTATACTTGTTTTTTAAAATTAAAATTTATTTATTTATTTATTTATTTATTTATTTATTTATTTATTAAATTTGTATTCTGCCCTTCATCCATATATCCCAGGGCAGTTCACAATGTAAAAATACAATATAAAAACACAAAATACATGATATAAACAAGAAAGAGAAAATAAAAACCAGTAACCTCCCTCCCCCTCCCACAAACATATTTAAAGGGGGTATAAGATGTTAATTAGCCAAAGGCCTGTTGAACAGAAACGTTTCTGTATGGCGTCCAAAGGTGTATAATGAAGGCGCCTGCTGAACCTCCCTTGGGAGAGCATTCCACAAATGCAGAACTAGTCCAGAAAAGACCTGTTCTCATGTTGCCATCCTCTGGACCTCTCATGGGGGAAGCAGATGATTATTTCAGGGTTCCGTGTAGGTTTATGGCTCACTCTTCCTCTCAAAGGAGGGAGCCCAGGATATCAAACACATCATTGATAAAATTAAAAATGAAAATGAAAAGCTGTATAAAATATTTAAAAACAAGCACATCATGCATTTAGCAGTTATCAAAACAGATTTTATAACAAATGTAACCAAAACATGTGTCTGTTTATGTTTATAAGTTTATGTTCATTATAGGTATAATGAAGGCGCCTGCCTAATGTCAATAGTCAGGCAGTTTCAGAGTGCTGGTGCTGCCTGGTTACAAGCTTGACTATGGATTAATAAAGGAGTGATGTGAGAGCAGTTGCAGAAGGCTCAAAATTATGTGGCCACAAAAGTACTCTCAGTGCAAAACTTCTGGTTTTGGATACCTCCCTCAATGTTAAGAATAAGTAGACTACCCTTGGATTAAAGACTGTTTGAGATTCCACTTCCTTTGGATCTGTAACTAAAGTTGACTCAATTTCTGAGCATTACTTGGAGAGAAGAGAGTTGATGCAATTCTAACTCTACTTACCTGGGAGCATGTACCTTTGAATTCTGTTGGACTTCTGAGCAGACATGGTCAGTATTGTGTTGTAACTTACTAGGCTAGTCCTGGTACCATGAACATTATTTGTTCCCATATCAGCTTCCGAGTTTTGGTGGGTGCACCATGGGATCTCTAATGGCTGTGTGTAGCTGAATTTGAGAAAACGTACTGGAGCATTTATCTGCTGAGGAGAAAGTTCTGGATTGTGAGCTCTTCTGTTGAGAGCTCTTTTCTATCAGGGAAGCTGGTACTGATGGTGGGTGGCAGTGGAGTCAGAAGTGGTGAGACTGAAATCCAAAAGTAGGTGGAGTGTTGCAGCATCTCCACATAGTGTGACTGGCACAGATAGAACGCTATAGATAGAATCCATATATGCCCAACCCATAAAGACCTGGATAAAACCCTTGTTGCTGTGAATTTTGAATGTGCAAGAATGAAAATAGGGGAGGGGTTATATCAACACTGAACAGAATCGACAAGTTCTCTTCAATGAGGCAAAACACATTGCCCCAATAGAAGCCTTGCTTGATTCTCTCCCCCCCTGCTCCCAGCAAAAGATCCAAAAGCCCCAGATCTTTCTTACTATCTTTGCAACAGTAGCTGGATTGTGGAACGAGAAAAATAGAGTTGCTGAGGAAGGGAATCAGAGGGGAGGTTTGCACAACTGCTGTAACTCCTTGGCAGAGTGCTGGAACTGCGGTGGGACCAGAGTTGATAGAGGTGAGGCCACAGCCAGATTGAAAAATATGGAGGTCAGCAGTTCCCCATCCTTGCTTTAATGTGGGGTGTGTGGCAGAATAACCTATTAGCTGAAACTGATAAGGTGTTGAGCTTCATTTGTGGACACCTCAGTGCCTTATTGCCATAATGTTTAACTTTATTAGGTTTTGCTTCAAGCACTGGCACAAGAAGGTGCTATGCCGAACTGCTAGTTTATTGTTAATAGAGCGATGGCCTGATTTTCCACTGATGAGTCTGACAGCAATTTGACCATTAACTTCATTGTATGCTGCATTGGCATTATTTAATTGGGTAATAAATGCATTCCGTAATCAGATTAATAGGCTCCTGTTGCAATGCATACTGTGCATGAACGTCCTGCCTGCGGAATCATTCCCCAGCAGATGGCTTAATTTTGCAGGTCTGATTATAAGATAAATATGATCACTCTAGTGTTTTTGGTGCATCAGGTAGGTTGTGTGTCCCTGTTCATTTAACTGCCTTTATTGTTACAAGAATAGCAGTTTTGCAGACCTCATAACCCTAGAGATACACAACTCTTTTTGTAAGGTATCACAGTTTCTGTTTTTGGCAAGAATGTATGGTAGCTTGGAGAGGCAGACTGATGTACTAAAATAAACCTAGATTGGTTTGGTTGCAGAAATGGGGAACTTGGGTCCCATTTGGGAACTCACTGCAGTAAGAAGGAACTTACCAGAACAGTGTCAGCCCCAGAGGACACATACTGACACTAGAAACGTACCTAGTTAGGGAATTAAAGGTAAGGGTAAAGGGACCCCTGACCATTAGGTCCATTCGTGACCGACTCTGGGGTTGCGGCGCTCATCTCGCTTTATTGGCCGAGGGAGCCGGCTTACAGCTTCTGGGTCATGTGGCCAGCATGACTAAGCTACTTCTGGCGAACCAGAGCAGCGCACGGAAACACTTTGCACTTTGGCGTGCTTTCAAACTGCTAGGTGGGAAGGAGCTGGGACCGAGCAACGGGAGCTTACCCCGTCGCGGGGATTCAAACTGCCGACCTTTTGATCAATCGGCAAGCCCTAGGCTCTGTGGTTTAATCAACAGCGCCACCCGCGTCCCAGTTAGGGAATTACCAGGGTATTATTGTTGTGTTGTTAGAAAAGTAAGAATCTATCAGAGTAGGCTTTAGCAGCTGATTGTAAATAGTTCTGCTTTTCAGTTTTTAATTGTGTATCTCAGAATTTTGGTCATGCCCCCTCCCTTTACTCCCAACCCTTAGCTTATGAGCCACCTAACATATTGGCTCACAACCTGAATGTTGGATTTTGGGAGATGCCTGGTTTTCCTTAGTACAAAACAGAATGCTGGACTAGAAAGGCCTTTGGTATTATATTATGTAGCAGGGATATGCTTAAATTGTCAGACAGCTGGATTACACTGGTAATTTTGAAGTGGCATTATAGTTTAAGAATATGGTGTACAATACTAGGCTGAAGAACTTCATTTCCAAATGTTGAGAAATCTGAATTTAAAGTAAAACTTATGGGAGATACTGAATTAGAACACAACAATTCTCTTAAGTTGAAGGCAATTGTAAAAATGGGTGCTTCTAAGGCTATCTTGAATGCCAGAACTGAAGGGGCCAATGTTAACTGGGTGAGAGTTCTGCAATTCAGGTGCCACCACTGATAAGGGCTTGTGTGCTTGCTGACCTAACCAATTTCAGCAGCAGGCACACAAGGATAATATCAGATGAAGATAATAGATTATGAGCAGTGTGCAGATGATCCTTAAGGTAACCTGGTCCTAAATCATTCAGGACCTTAAATGCTGAAAACAATACTTTCAGTTGGGCTCAGAAGTCCAACTGGCACAAAAGTGATGAAACATGTTACATTGGTTGATGTTTGCAAGCCATCTTCAGTGGCAGCTCTATGCAAAGGGTATTGTAGTTGGCCAGTATAGAACTAACTAAAGGTTAAGGACAAGGTGACTGTATGCTAGCTCTGAGGATGGACAATGGGAATGGTCTGCATGACAAGAGAGGTGACATTTTAAATCTCATATTTTTTTTAAAAAAAGAATAGTTTTGGGTGTCCTCTGAGGAAAGAAGCAAGGAGAGCAATACCTTTAACACTGGTCAGTCCCCTGCTAAAGAGGAGTCATTCCTAAAAAGAGGCATGGGTGTCTGTTGTCTTGCTGTTAGCATCAGAATATGTCACCGTGGAGCAGGTTAATGATATTGGCCTGCTTCCTCAGTTGCCTCCAGCAGCGCAGGACTGTAAGCACAGCTGTCTTTGTATGCTATTGTGTTTTTAAAATCCCATTTGTGACCTGAGCAAATGAGTTCGGCCAGAAGTCCTGTGGGTACCTGGGCTCTTTCAAAACCTGTTTCTTATGTATTGGTTTTGCTGTAGGTTGAGCTTGCCTTGCTTCTGCCACAGTCAAACAGGACAAGACAAAACAAGCAAGGGGAAGAAATAATACACAAATTTTCGCATCCACAGCAGCTGGAGCGAACGTCAAACAGATGGGCTCTTCCACCCCGATTATCCTAACCTCCTAAATATAGAAATACGTGCTTTTTTAAAATAAATTTAAATTACCCGAGGGGGTGGTGTTAGCGCATGCTAGGACAGTGCTAACGAGAGCAAATAGAAGTCGGCTGCTGACAAGCATCTAATCTGTAGCTCAGACTGATGTCTGTCTGTCCATCTCT
Organism: Podarcis gaigeae; assembly: GCF_964106915.1. Taxonomy (NCBI): domain Eukaryota; kingdom Metazoa; phylum Chordata; class Lepidosauria; order Squamata; family Lacertidae; genus Podarcis; species Podarcis gaigeae. The sequence continues at coordinate 11,357 of NW_028153310.1, forward strand.
TGCATGCTCCTTCTCCCCTCAGTCTTGTGCTCTCTCTTCATTATAAAGCTTATGTCAAGCAGAGGATAAAGGCTGCTTCTCTCCAGATGGGGCTTTTCTTGACTGTGTGTATCTGCGTGTGTGCAAAACAGAAAGAAAGAAAAAGCTATCATTTTAAATCATGATAACCATTTCACATACATACTCATGCATACACGGCACAGTAAATAAGCAGTAAAGGTAATAACAGTCAAAACAGTCTCTTCTACTTTTTAGAGTAGAGTCTCCCAGGAAGAAGGGAACACAGAATGGATGGGAAAAACCCTCTTTCATACCTTTTCCAGTCATAGTACTACCCAGGAGGAGGCTAATTTTAATCAATGCTTTTTCCTCATTCATTGCATCATTTGTATTATCCTTTATTGTTAGGTACCCTGGGAGATACGAAATTCTCTCTCTCTCTCTCTCTCTCACACACACACACACTATATATATATTAATGAAGCCTTGACAGCTATTCAAAACAAATACAATCCCCCCGAATACATCTTGGACCTGACCAACCACTGCCTAACCAACACGTACTTCATCCACAATGGACAAAGATACAAACAGATAGAAGGAGCACCTATGGGATCACCCCTCTCACCGGTCATCGCAAACCTGTACATGGAACACTTTGAAACCAATGCTTTAGACAAGTCAGAACACAAACCCAAACTTTGGCTCAGATATGTTGACGACACCTTTGTAATTTGGCCACACGGGAAGGAAAAACTGGATAGCTTCCTCACACATCTCAACAACTTACACCCCAAAATACAATTCACTATGGAAATAGAAGCCAACAACCAACTTCCCTTCCTTGACGTCCTAATCTACAAAAAACCTGATGGCTCCCTAGGACACACTATCTACCGGAAAAAAACACACACCAACCGCTACTTACATGCACAATCACACCACCACCCTGCACAAATAAACTCCGTAGCCAAGACTCTCATCTCCAGAACCAAACGCCTGGCTGACAAAGACCACTTGACAACTGAGTTACAGAATCTCTCAAATGTGTTAATTGCCAATGGATACCAGCAAAACAGGATTACGAAGCTAATCCAAAAGGAAACACCCCCCAAAAACCAAGACACAGAAGAAAACAATGGCATGGCCCTCCTTCCTTATATCAAGGGCACTACAGATAAAATTAGCAAAATCCTCCATAAACACAATATCAAAACAGCCTTTTGCACCAACCAAAAAATAGCCAATATCCTCAGAAACCCCAAGGATAAAATCCAGTTGGAAAACCAAGGGATCTATGAAATACCCTGCAAAGTCTGCCCAGCCACGTACATTGGACAAACAAACAGACGAATAAATGCACGTATCGCAGAACACAAGAATGCCGTCAAAAAAGAAGAAAAAACTTCCTCTCTTTTCCAACACATGAAAGAAACAGGACACGAAATTAATTTTGCAGATTCCAAATTGCTCTTTAACACGGAACATCACCACAAGAGAATAATCATGGAAGCCATCGAGATAGAGAAACACCCTCACAACATGAACAAGCGTGACGACACATCCCGCTTGCCAGACATCTGGAAATTAGCCCTCCCCACAAAAACTGACACCAGATCCAGAGGCACACAGAACGCCAACACCAATCATCCACACCAGACCCAAACCCAGACCCTCTCCACAGATGAATTACTGACACCATCCAGTAGCCAATCCATGGTGGCACCTCCGGATGCTGCACCCCCCTGCAATCCCTACACAGATCTGGCTGACACAAGCCACAAAACCACAGCTCGCCCCTATACACGAAGCCAAGCCAAAGCACAACTAAGTGCAATACAGCCATCTTCTCAGGAAAACTCTTCACAAAGTTCAAGAGGTCAAGACACAAAGACTTTAGCAACTAATCCACACCTAATGACCCACCTAAGTGGTACTCAGGATATCACTCAAGAAATCACTCAAGGTATCTCTCAAGTAATTAAGGAACAAAAGAAGAAAAGGCACACTAGCCTGGGAACTTCCTCTCTGCCCAGAACATTGGAGGCTAGACACCACACCCCCTCTACAGTATTTATAGGAACTCAAACATTGAGATCCCGCTCTGTTCCAGTAACAAGAAGCCGAAAGCACCAGCCTGAAGATGACGAGTGAGACCTCGTCGAAACGTCGCCTAGACACCCCAACTTTTACACGGGAAGACACCCGAGGACACCAAAACCTGCATATATATATATATATATATATCGCATAATACACACACGCACGCACAGTATTTCCTATCAGGTTGCACTGTGGGAATATTGTTCCATGAAATTAAAAATATATGGATTGGTGGTGTGTATAAAAAAGAATGAATGGAAGGTGGATGAATGGTGCGTGTGTATATCTATGAAAGAGAATGGGTGTGTGATGGGTGATGAATGGAAAGAGGAAATTAATGAATTCATGGGGTGCATGCTTGTGTGAATGGATGGCGGCATGAGGGTTTGAGTGTGTGAGGCAGTAAAACGGATGATGAAGGGGAGGCAGAGAAAAGCGGGTGGTATAAAAAATGGGTGTCTTGCTGCTTTGGCCCTGCCCACTACCAGCTCTGAACCCACCAGCTGTTAGCATTTGGGCCTGCCCCATTTCCCTCCTCTCTCAATTTTATGTGTATTGCAGATAATATACTGCTTCAAAGCAGTTTATTGTTTATTTTTTAGGTACTACTGGTGGGTGGATGACTGCTGTAGAGCTGTTCGCATTAACTTTTGTCTCTTCATCCTTCCTTCAGTGTGTCGCAACTTGGAATGGGGGAGGAATTTGATTTAGTTTGCATCAAAAGGCAAGCTTACCATACTTAAATCACCTTATCCGAAACAACACACAAAATGAAACACAGCCAACCTATGAAATTTTGCAGTGCAGCCAAGCAATATGTTCAAAAATGTGTATACAGTAACATCAAAAATATATCAGTGAAAATGACTTTCCAAAAATGTGTATATTAGGAAAAATTCACACTAAAATGCTGATGACCTCCCTTAGGACTTCGCCCCCCCCCCCCTGATGTGGAATGTGGAGAACTGAATTTAAGATTGGGTAAAGGAGAAATCGAAAGAAACTGAAATTGACAGATTTGCCCATCCCTAGTTGCAAGGCAGCGAAAGAAGTTGCACAGTATGCGAGCTTGGGTAAATTTTGGATCTCCCCCCTTTTTCCTTTTGCCAGAGGGGGGCATGACATTGAATGGGGATATAGAATCCTCTCAGTTGGAGGATGTGTTGGTTTATTTGCAGTCTATTTTGCTGTGGATTTCTCAAAGCTTACTTGCTTTGAGACTGGCCTTAATAAATATTTCCAGGTGTATGTTCGTTCATGCACAAAACTAAGAGGGTAGGAAAAAAGATGAGCTGGGTGTCAATGGAAGAGTAAGAGAGGCGCAGCCTAGTATATGGAGCCATGTCTGAGGAGCGTAAGTTATTATCCTCCCTCTACTACTTAATTTTTCCCTCAGTGACATGCTATTCAGCCCCCTGCTTTAGTTTTCTCATCTGTAAAATGGAGATAATTAGTTACTTGCCTTCCAAAGGGATTGGAAGGATTAATTTTGGGGGCCGAAGTTGTTCTGCGGCTGCATTGTTGATGCCTATTTATCTTTTGATAGCTCCCAGTTTAGCTCCCAGATACACATTTTGTGGCAAAGCCTTTTTACAGAAAAGGGATCTAGAGTTTATTTCACCAGCAGCACACATAAGATACTTCTTCATTCTCTTTGGGTTTCTAGCTGGTGCATGTACTTACAAGTAATAAGAGTGTTGTTTCTGCATTGTGTAGTTCGCTGTTACTGTTCATTGCCTCTAAAGCAGTGTTTTTCCTTCCCTGCCTTGTCCATCCTGTTTTGCCTCAACCACAAAAGCCTCCACCACACAGTTAAGTCTAAGATGCCTTACTGAGAGATTGTTGCACCTTTTCTTTATATGACACCTAGTTGGTGGTTCCCTGCTAGTTACTGACCTAGTCTGTTAACAGGATAGTTACACTGAGGAGAACAGCACCAAAAGGGCCTAGCTTTTTTTAAAGTATTGTAAACATTGCAAAGTACATCTAACAAATTTCTAAGTAACAGTATGCAGGTTATAATGAATATAATAAATGGATCACACAATAGTTAAAAACTATTTCATACCAACCTCTGCATGAAAACCTCCAAGAAAGCCGAGTCCACCACCTCTTGTGGGAGTCTGTTCCACTATTGAACAGCTCCTACTGTCTGAAAGTTATTACTGATGTTCAGTTGGAATCTCCTTTCTTTTAACTTAAAACCATTGCTTCAGAACAGAGTGTTTTGTAGAAATTGAGTCCCACATTTCTGGTGGAATTGGGATACCCCAGCTGTTCTAACACATTTTAAAAATTCAGTCTTCCTCTTTGTCACCTGATAGAAGCAAAATCCCTTTGTTGTTTCTTATTATATCCTAACTTGTCAAAGTGTGAGATTTCCAATGATGTAACTCCTCCTTTTATATTCTGACTAATAAGCTGGAAAAATAAACGAAAGCTGAGCTCCACTTACCAATGGCTGGGTAACGTCTATGAAAAGTAAGCAACTCATTGCTCTTATTAATCCTTAAGTAAAATTATATTATAGCTTATCCATTTCTTACAATGACAGTCACCCCTTAAGAGTAAAACAGCAGCATTATACACAAAAGAAGTAAAAAAAGATATACCCGAGTACAGTCGCGTAGCTGGGGGAGCAGGGAGGGCGGGTTGCA
>NW_028153309.1:0-37094 GCF_964106915.1 Podarcis gaigeae
GAATCTTTTGCCCAACGTAGGGCTCAAACCCACGACCCTGAAATTAAGAGTCTCATGCTTTACCAACTGAGCTATCCCAGGCTTCCAATGGAGCTTACTCCCTAGTCTGTGTATTTAGGAATTCAATCCTCTGCACTTTCATTTGGGAGCACGGTGAGCTGAACTAAGTGTGTTGTACTTCTAAATAAACATGTATAGGATTGTGCTGTAAAATGGTGAAGCAAGGAGGAAGTTGAAAAGTGAGTGACATTTCCTTTAATTTGCTCACGGTAAACACTTACAAAGGAACATAGCTTTATAATTAATCATTGTCTCTTAATAATCCTGAAAGCTTTTTGTTTTAGAAAAAAAAATTCAATATCTGCTTTGTTAGCCTAAAGCATTTGCTTTGTTTCTGAAGTAATTATTGAATCTGACCTTTACCCCCTGCTTTAGAAACCTGACACTGTTCTAAACCACACATAATTAAAAACTTAATCAAAATAGAAAACCATCAGAAAAGCAATTACAATTAAACTTTGCATTATACAACATGCGGAGTTGTAAGCTCATCCTACTTTCCAAGCACCAAATTAATATTAAATGGGAATTTTTTTGTGATAACAGCCTGAATAACAGAATGATGCCTACATTTATTGAAGCCAAAGACAGGAGGCAAACACAGGTAAAGCGGGAAGCTAATTATAGACAAGGCAGAGAAAGAATTATGATTCAGTTTTAAACAGTACTTCCAAGGATTCCACGCATTTTGACACCTGTAGCAGAAAATCCAACTGGAAGCGCCCTCTGCCCTCTGATTAAAAACATGAATCGAAGTATCTGATGATTCAACACCCTCTACTGATGCCTACAATCTGCTGTCTAAAGATGGTTGCCTCACCCTGTATGATGCTAGCCCTAGAATGTGCACATAAAGAAATGCAACTAATAAAGTTCATTTGTTAAATATCTTTACATAACCTTCATTGCATATCTTTAGGAACCAGGCAAAAACATTCCTCTTCTCCCAGGGCTTCAGCTAATTAAACAATCTACGGCCTTTAAAACTGCAGGGGGTGTTGTTTTTGTTTGTTACTCCGGTATGTATTTTTATGTTGTAAACCACCCTGTGTTCCTCAGATGAAGGCAGGATAGATGAAGAAACTTGAATAAAATACTGGGGGGGGGGGGCTGACCCTCAAATATTTTAGGGGTGTGTGTGTGTGAAGGGACCTTGGCCTCAGGCGTTGGCTCCTATGGATGAAGGGCAGTATAGAAATTATAATTTAAAATTATTACTCCCATAATCCCATTGGCTATGCTGGCTGGAACTGATGGAGCTGGAATCTACAACATCTGGATGGTACCACATTGCCTATCCCTATCTTTAAGAATTATTATTTTATTTTTTTCAGTACAAAAATGAAAGGTATATATGCCATCCATAGTAAAATAAAACAGACACATAGAACTGCATGTTTTTGCATTTGACATTTTAAGCTTCCTTTTGTGAAGAAAGATATGTGACAGGTTTTTAACTATATGGAAGAAGCTTGTGGCCTTATTATGTTAATCTATAGCATATCTTCATGAATAACTACAGACAAACGTAACAAAGCCTCATCTCTTTCTCTCCTTTAAAGGTCTTGGCTCATGTAGCTGATAACATCTTACAACCCTCGCCAAAAAACCTAGCTTCCTCCAATCAAGTGTCCTTTTGAAATATAGGGAAGAAAGCAACGATTACCAGAGAACCAGCACTTCAGATAAATACAGTTATTTTATTCCTGATCAAAGCTACAATTTGAAGTTTTCAATTCTTGTCTTTGATCAAGGAAAGAACCACACACTTTCCATTCAAAACGTTGAAAACTTACTAAAGAATGGTTTCAGCCTTACTTCAAGTTATCTGCAAGATTAGGTATCTTGAAGCAAAAAGAACAGTTTCCCCAAGAATCTTAAACTGCATTAAGAATATGCAAAGGAAATTCTAGATCATTATTATTATTATTATTAAAAAATAAATACCAGTTTAATGTAATATAAACTTATCAAAAGAAGAGTATGAAAGTGAAAATTACATTTAGGAAGAATTCTGTAGTGGAGGAGCAATTCCGTGACAGAACAACTGTCACATTCAATGTCCTTCCAGATGGCCAAAGGCGGGATGGTAGGAGTGGCTTTTCCCTCGTCTCCACCATTAAAAAAGAGATTTATCTTCCCATTGACCCCTATGGAAGGGAATTTACTATACCAACTTATACCAACTTTGGAACTGGCATACATTTGGGCCCTTCTGAGGTGTGTGTGTGGGGGGGTGTTGAGTGAATTAGGGAGCTCAGGATCCTCTGCATCACTCTACACACCACCCCTTCCTCACCATACTCACCACTAAGATAACACTGCTGATGGAACATCTATAACCATGGAGCTTTCCATAGGTGTACTGAGGGAGGGGTATTGACAGTATGAATGCCACCCTACTGCTGGGCATCCCTTTCAGAAAGCAGAGCAGAGTTTACATTATCCCCAACAGTCACTCAACTAGGCTTTATCCAGCTTTGGAACTGCTCTACATTTGCATGTTAAGTTAAAATTGAACCAAAACTATTCCCAGGTATGAGTATACTTTGCTTATCTCTAGCTTTCAATCAGCACTCTGTGTAAAAGTGTTTTACACTTACAGCACAACCCCTATACCTTCTACTCAGAGGTAAGATCCATTGGGTTTAAAGGGGTTTACTCCCAGGGATGAGGGCAAAGGATTGCATCCTTCACAATTTACAATATCCTCAGCCTCGCTGATATCGTGTCAACACTGGATTCAAAAGTGGTGCCAATCAGATTTGTTGTTGGGTTGTTGATTTTTTTAAAAAAAAGTTATTTCCACAATAATTGTTTTTAAATAAAGTTGCCTACCCTACTAAAATAATGCCTTTGTATTGGAAACTGAAAAGGGAAAAGATTGGATTCAGCTGTAAAAGAATGGCATTTAAAATCTTTTAAAATATTTCCTACTTTACATGTATACCCCAGAACTAATATGCAAAAGAGCTATGCAAGACCTATGGAGCTCTTTTACATTCTACATAGCCTTGTATAAACACAGAAAAAGCCAAAGACATCTTGGCAGTTTGGAAGCTTGCTAAAGCCACTGTTTTACAAAGCAATCCTGAAATTGTTCTGGTTTTATACTTAAAGAATGTACCTCCTCCTGATGTTCTAAGACTGAATTAGGTAGTACAATTAACCCTCAACACAGAGTTATCCATTAAACTATACACACACACACACACACACACACACACACACACAACATTTCTACTATGCCATGCTTGTGAAAAAATTATTATGAAATACTTCCTTACCTGGGGATATTATATAGAAGAAATCTTTAAATTCATCCATCCATACTTCTGCAAGCCGTCTATTGTTCTTGTTAATTACATGACCGGTACCCCCAGGAAATGTATAAGGCGTAGCTTTTCGAAAGACGTGACCAACATGTGAACATGTTACAATCTCCAATGAGCCTCCACACTGCCAGATCTGAAATGCAAACAGGAAATCAAAATTAATCAGCTTGTTTTCAGACACCAAATTAAATTTTAGGCTGCAACTTATTTACTGTACCAGGACTACAGGGTGAGAAGTTGAAACTCAAGCAGTATGTCATCCCTGAATTTCAGCTACGTAAAACTGCAGGTGCCTTTACCAAATTGATTTACTTGTGAGATGTCCCACTGATTTCAGCAGAGTTTAGGACAACTCAGGTCACAACTTGGTGGGTACATGACAGCAAATTCTTGACACGGCTGTTATTAAACTGTTGAACTCTCCAGATATGGTGGCCCAATCTGATTTCAGTCACAGGTGGCACAGAGACCTGAATACAAGAAGTATGGAGGGCCCTGATCAACTCATTCTCTGCAAACTCTGATATGCACTGATCTCATCTCATGGAATTATATGTAGTTATCCTTACATAAAAAATGATTAGAAATTTGTATTTTCAGAAGGAAACGTAGAAATGTGCATCTTGTGAAGAAAGCACTTTCAAAAATACATATTTAAATATTATTCAAATGAAACTCTTTGAGCGTTTTTAATGATGATGATGGAATGGGACAGAATGGTTGGATGAATTAATTGAGAAACACCAAAATAAGGTGTTTCTACCCACTTCTATTGGGAAGTGCTATCAATTGCAGGAGTCATTCACAGATCTCAGACCTGTGAGACTGCAGCTCACAAATCTCACTGTAGGTCAAAACAATGAGTTTCATATTATTGCAGAAGCAGACACAGAAGATTTGCACATGTTTCCCCATTGCCTTCTGTAACATGTCATCTAGCCTTCAGACAACTGACATTTCATGCTGATTTGATTTTGTCTCACACAAACCAATAATTGCCTTCTGTACCGGAGTTAAAGCATGAGGGATATATATCACAACATCCATTTTCACCAGAAAATGAAAGGTCACCATATCAAATACAAGTCATATACATCAGCTCTTGGCTCATGGGAAATGTGTCTGTGATCACAGTACTGCTAAACTGTCCTATGGAGCTTAGAAAGAAAATCTGCAGAGACACACGGAAATGGTTTGTTCCACAGCCTAATACACCACACAGCAAGCTGGATAGAGCTTGCTAGCTGGCAGGTGCAATCTTATAAGAGGTGTTTCTCTTCTCTCTTTCACAAACACAGACCCTCTAAATGTATTGGCATATAGACAGATTTAATCACTAAACCAAGGCACTGATAAGTTAGTGTCTTGCTTAATTATTGAAATTGGGTGATAGGATTCAGAGAGGGATCCTTGCATGGCTTAAGTAGCACCACAATTTTTGGCTGCTTCTCCATGCTAGCAATGAATTTTTCAGAGCACAATAGTTAAAGGGAAAGACCCAAGGACAAGGAATCCACTTGTCTTGCAAGACTGTTGTGAAGGGCCTAAAGAACCTGCATATTTTTAGGTGATCTAGGCATATGTGTTGATAGATTTCTATTTGTGCTCTCTCAAATTGTGTCGTGCTTTAAATATTGCATCTCTCACTCTGACCCTGATTAATGAAATCTGGCTGTATGTTAAAGTGCTTTTTTGTCACAAAGGGACTAGAGATTAACATTTTAAAAATCTGGCTCCAACTGCTCCCACACCATCCTACCAGACTATCACTTCAACTTCTATTAAAGGGCTGAACTTGGCCAAGCATCTGTTCTAAAGAAAATGAGTATCTATTAAAGTCCTCGGCATTCCAATTGAACATGGCTACATTTTTGTTAAGTAAGAACAGAATCGAGCATTTAAAGATTATTTGTATTAGGGGAAAGGTTGCTATAGAAACTAATTGCAGAGTTTAATTAGTTCTAAAGCAATTATGCACATGTATATTAGTGTGTGTGTGTGTGTGTGTGTGTGTATATATATAGTGTGTGTGTGTGTGTGTGTGTGTGTAAACAAGTTGAGATCATCCATGACAATATCAAAACAACTTTCACTATCCAAGGGCAAGAGCATAGCAAAACTTGAAAAATGACACAGCATTGTTCTGGGGTGGGGTGTAGTTGTGTGTTATTTTTTAAAAATAAAAATGTAACTATCAACAACCACCAACCCCCCTCTTTAAAGAGGTTAAAAAGTAAAGGACCCCTGGACCAGTAAAGTCCAGTCAAAGGCAACTATGGGATTGTGACACTCATCTCGCTTTCAGGCTGATGTGAGCCAGCATCTGCCCACAAATAGATTTCTGGATCATGAGGCCAGCAGGACTAAACCACTTCTGGTGCAACAGTATACCGTGACAGAAACCAGAGCGAACAGAAATGCCATTTACCTTCCCACCACAGCGATACCTAATTATCTACTTGCATAGGTGTGCTTTCGAACTGCTAAGTTGGTGGGAGCTGGGACAAAGCAACAAGAGCTCACCCCATCATGGGGATTTGAGCCGCTAACCTTCTGATTGGCAAGCCCAAGAGGTTCAGTGGTTTAGACCACAGCGCCACCTGTTCCTCTCTCTTTAAAGAAAACTCAAGGTCTTCCAATGAAGCTGAAGGTTGGAGGATTCAGGACAGATAAAAGTTCTTCATGCAGCACATTGTTAAAATGTGGAACTTGTTCCCACAGGAGGCAGTAATGGCCACCAACTTTTAAAAAGTACTAGACAAATTCATGGAGGACAAGGCTGTCAATGGGTACTAGCGATGATGGCTATGTTCTCCCTCTGTTGTTAGACACATTATGCTTCTGAATACCAATTGCTGGAAACTGCAGGTGGGCAGAGTGCTGCCATAATCAAGTCCAGTTTGTAGGTTTCCCATGGGACTAGATGGATCATTGGCCTGATCCAGTTGACTTGGTCCTATAGCTGTTTGACGAGAATAGTCCTACTACTAAGAAAGCTCAGCAGACACCAGTAATTTTAAAAGGGAAGTGTAAAAAACACAGAATGTGGCATTTGGCACAGAATCCAGGTTACAGAATATCTTCGCTTTCATTTTCTAAAAGGAAAAAGGGCTTAGCCCTTATGACTAAGGAAAGAAGCTTGAAAAAGTGCATCACTTTCCCCTATGACTAACAAAAACCAGTCTATATAAAACAAACAAACCAAAACAAATAAATGGCAGAATAAATTGCAAATGTGAGGGGGAAATGACTAATTGATACAGATTGCAAGTAATCAGTTGAGACACAGGAGTATTTTAGAGATCAGTTTTAATCTTAGATATCCCACTGCCTCACTGTAGCAATTTGAGATGACCAAGTCAAAATGGACATGGGTATGAATCCGTAGAGCGCTTTTTATTTCAAAGAGAGAATATGGTGATCCATGTACTAAAACAAATGACTCCAAGGCTTCAGCCCAATTTGTTCAGATATCTTCAAATCCCCTCACTATATGCAGACATTAATGTGACTGCTGCTTGCCAATAGTTTAATTTGCTACGGATTTAATTAACAGTTTAATTCCAGTAGGCTGGTAGACTTAACATATGCTCCCACCAAAAAGATCAGTGGGGTTAGATGGAACTAAATCAGAAAGAATTATTTGAAAAGTCTATGAGTGCAAACCCTGCAGAATGCTTTGTGCTGAAAAGCAGTTTTTGCTTGAGGAAATTTTACAGATAGTTGGCAGTGAAATAGGCAATTTAGAGACACATTTGGAACTTGTATATTGCTCCCCAGTGAATATGAGTGACTCTCCCTTTGGGTGCTACGCAGAAGGCCAAGTATGGTAAGCATAGTTGCATTGCAGGGCTAGGCAATGTGATGCCTTAATAGGGTTTCCAAAGTCTGCTGCAGTACTGCTCCTGAAATATGATTAAAAGCTATTTTCTTGAAATAAAATAAATTTGAGCATTTCCCCCCTAAGGACATCCCTCAAACCACACTTCATGCCTGCAATAAAAAACCTCAACCATACCCTGAAGTTCCCAACCCAGAAAGATCAAAGCAAGCTGCCAGGCTTCCATCTGTGTTTTCTCTGCCTCGCCCCTCAATATACTTTCAAGATTAACTTCTGGTGCTGTGGTAGGGCCTGGATCCATAATTTCCCCTAATATGCAACCAGCTCACACGGTCAGGTAAATGCTGGTTTAGAGAAGAAAAGGCGTGTGCAAATTTTCAAAGATTTCCCACCCACCCACCCAAAAACAGGATGGGATGGGCTTGATGGTCAACACTTGTGAAATGACACAAACCAGATTAAGAACATTTTGACCACCACCATTTTTTTCTTTTTTTACAGGAATATTTGGGGGGCTGGAATGCAAAACATGATTCTCAGTATACCATTTCCTACAGGTGTCTTAATTAAGACTCATCATAACCTGGAAGATCTCTTGTTCTAGGTTCTCAGCTTTTTATATCAGAGCCATGCTTTTACTCTTCCACATTGTTGCTGTTTCTTCTCAATGCCACACCAGTCCCTAAAAACATGCACATTTCACAGATATTTCTACAAGGTGTATTTTATTACTTGCAAAATGAATCTGCCATCTTCCCTTCCCCTTTCATTTGATTATTAAGCTGTTTTCCTCTCCAGCAGCTGGGCAATGTATCTTTATGATTTGCTGGTACAAGTCACTGTCCTTATTTTAAAAACAAAAAACAAAACAAGAGACAAAAGCAAAAACCTGGCAACTGTGCAAGCAGTGGGGGAGGGGAAGAATTTCCTTTCAAGCCAATTTGTTACTTAGATTCCCCTAGTCAAGCGAAAGCACAACTAGGCTTCAGATTTTCACGTCCTGCCAGCAGCTCACTCTGTCGCAGACTATACAATGCAAAGCGGAAAGTGACAGACTACAGTATATAATTTGGAATCATTAAACCCACACAGAATATATTTAGAACATGGAAAACCTATTGTGTCTTCAGGTGTTTTTTTTAATTAAAAAAATAACCACCTTGTAAATGTTTACAAACTCCAGTATTTTTGAAATTTTAACACTATTTGGGCTCTCCATCCATCCTAAAAGGGCTCAGACTACAATACTTCACCCAAACACAGTGGTTTTATGTTTCACAATAAGAATCCTTGAATATCATCTAATTGCACCATGGACATGTTTTAGCTATAAGCATCTAATGAAGGTACCAGCATGGCAGACAAAATATGTAGCAAAACATCGCAAATGACATAGTTAATTTTTTTTAAAGGGTGGAAATCACAACAGTGCTTATTGAAGAATCCGGATAAGGAAAGCATGACTAAGATGCTGTAGACCAGGGGTGGCCACTCCCAAGACAGTCTACTCACAGAGTTAAAAACTGGCAGTGATCTACCCTCTTTTTAGGGACTCAGGTCAAAGATATGTAGCTTTTAATAGGGGAGCCAAAGATGTTGAGCTTCTTTGGAGGGGAGCCAGTGATCTACCACAGACGTCCAGGGATCTACCAGTAGATCACGATCTACCTGTTGAACATGCCTGCTGTAGACAATGTATTATATAATATCCAGTGCTGTTTTTCTAGAAAAAGGCATGTCAGAATTCTTTTGTTCTCTTATAATGGAAATGGTGTCCACCTGAGCGATGCTGGAACTGAGTGCCGGTGAGTTCTGACTAAAAACAAAAGCTCTGATGATATCTAAAGGGAGCCTATGTTCTCTGCCATTCCATGAATATAGACTAAGGCTACAATCCTATACTCAATTAGCAGTTATTATGTCCCACTGAATACAACAAAAATTATCTCAGTAGATATGCTAGCATTGTACTGCAAATTGTGGGCCCAGAATATCACTAAATATGAATTCACAAGGAGATTTTTTATTTTTCTGTAAATCCTAGTGAAGATTTTCAGTACCAATGTACTCAAATTCATGTAGCGGTTGGATAACTTGTCCGTGGTGAATTCGCCCATACAACACCAACTCCCTTCCTTTCATCACAAACAGAACAAACTTAGAGGGACCAGTCTATGGATCACACACCACATTCAGCTGTCTTAAGTCACAAAGATAATACAATCTCCCTGCAGATATATTGTGTGCCTAAAACAACAGGCAAACATAATATAAATTACACTGCAAAAAGAGTTTCTTAAGATGAAATAGTTATGCCCTTATTATTTTCCATGTAAGCTACAGAGATGGAAGTTATTTGCCCTTTAACAAGTAGTGCACAATTATCCTGTTAAATTCACAGTACCAACCTGTGTGGTGGGGTACAGCCATCTTTCCAACATGATTTTGTAGCTGGAATGGGATGGGACAGAACTCCTGTTACCACTGCTTTGCTGGGAGTGGCAGCTGTAGCACACTGCAGTGATGTGCTGATGGTGTTCCTGGCCTTGGTGTGGTAGGTGGGGTTGTTTTCCAGCTCTCACAGCCATGCCAGGGGCCAGGAAAAACACACAAAACCTCAGGGGCCAGTTGGCATTTGAGCTGGGCTCCTGATGGGTGGGGCTTCACAGCAGACCCGAGTGAAGACCTCACCTATCCTGGTCCATTCTGAGAGCATAAAGGTGGGGTGAGCAGTGGATTTGGCATTCCAATCTTCATGTGCCTACCCCTCCCACCCTTCCTACTTTGTTGTGGTTGTCCAAAGGGAATGAGACAACCGAAGTTTCAGACTTTCTTATGGGTTAGTGTAGGTCGCTGTTTGCCTACAGACCGATTGGCTGTGTCTGCAGGTTTTGCCTGCCTCACAGCAACCATCACAACTTTAGGGTGTAAGAAGCACTGGGCTGGGTCCCTAGTGGGGATGGGCAGGGATGCCCCCCATACCATAGGGGAATCCCCTTAAAGGATTGTGGAAGATGGCACTTCCTGTCCAGATGCCCAATTCAGAGGCATCTGCCAATGGACAGGCTGGTTGATCATTGACTACATGCCCAATGCCTGTGCCAAACCTGTTTCATCTGTACTCAATCAAGTTGATGTTTAATTTGAACCCAGTACATGCCTCTTGGTATTTATCTGTCCTCTATGCACCCCACTGCCAGGTCCACAGTGGCCATGAGGTCAGGCACACACTCGCAAAATAAACCTGTCCAGTTCAATCATTACGCTAACATAGGCTCCTCTAGGCATTTTATGTTGTAAACAGTCCTGCGATCTTTGAAGGGCAGTATAGAAATTTATTTTTTTAACAGTAGCGTATCCAGTCTTACATTGCATTAGACTGTGAATAAGCAAGGCTCCATATACCAGAGCTGCATGCCCCTTTCAGTTAATAGTTTAGTAAAATAATCCATCCTAATTCAGATGCTTTATGCAAGCATCCTATACAGTGTTAAGTTTTGCAAATAATTTCCATTGTCTCTTAGGTAGGATTTTTTTTAAAAAAAAAAGAAACACAAGTTTGCACACATCTTTCAGAAACTCTTTTGCATCCTAAAGTCTACTTAAAAAGCAAACCCTAAAATGCCAATTTACTCTGAAATAGAGTAAAAATTATGTGAATAAAAAAAAAAGCTCAACAGCAGGATATAAACTCTAACCTTCCAAGCACATCAGTTTAGGATTAGCTATAATAAGATACAGGATTAGCTACATCTTGTGACAAGGAAAAAAAACGTAGCTGAAGAATAGATGAGTCACTGCTTCTCATTGCTAGTTCCAAGAGATAATCCTTGGGAACCTATCCTACTGTAACACTCTCTGCCTATCAAAAGCACAGTTCTTCCTCTAAAGCCAGGGGATCTACCAATCAAGTGATTAACAGGGAACATAACCAGGAATATGGATTTAGGCCTATACACAGCAAAGCTTTTTAAATTAAAGGAAGATTTAACAGCAACATTCAATGCAATTGTGTGTGTGTGTGTGTGTGTGTGTGTGTGTGTATACTGCCCTACATTAGAGTGGTTAAGAGGGGTTTGCTGAATGTCTAGGTTTCCCCGTGGATGATCTCTGGTTAAGAGTTTAAACCTACATAATAGTTACATTCAGAAATTCTCGCCCACACATTAGCAAAAATGTCAATTGCAAACATTCAGAATCTATTAAAAGAACAGCCCAAATACAAAGCATTTTGAATTTTATTGCTTTCCGTGAGAATTAAACATACACAACGTTCTGGCCATGCACTCACCTTACAGTGGGTTGGGTGTTACTCAGAAGCAAATTTCCAGTGCTCCCGAGTATGAACTAGGTGAATTATTGTGTCCTTCTGAAGGAAAGGATTATCCACTTGCTTTGGGCTAAGCTGGGAAACACTGGAAAGCCAAAGGACTCCTACTACTTCGGTGCATGTCCAAAGCTAATAGGGGGTGA
This sequence comes from Podarcis gaigeae, assembly GCF_964106915.1. Lineage (NCBI taxonomy): Eukaryota > Metazoa > Chordata > Lepidosauria > Squamata > Lacertidae > Podarcis > Podarcis gaigeae. The sequence goes on from NW_028153309.1 coordinate 11,710, forward strand.
GAGGTTGGCTGCTATGTCCTCTCCCAAGTATGGCTTGTGGGCGGATGGGATCTATCTCTCCTACCTGTGTGATCTTTATTTTGATCTGCCCTATGATATTGACTCCTATCAGCACTATCAGCTGTGCTTGAATAGGGCGCCTTTCCATCTCTGGCAACATTGCTTGCAGTAAATTTCAAGCCACTGGAAGTTTCTACAGGTTGTCAGAAACTTTAAGACGGAGTGGATGTTTCCATCCTTTGCCCACTCATCTAATATAGTCCTGCCCCATTTACTAAGCAGGAGCCGATGAAGCAGAGAGGAGTGGTGGCACCAAATGCTCCATGTCCCAGTACCTTTCCTGGCTCCATAAAACAGAGGTGTAAGAAATTAAAAAGGATGAGATTTGTGCCTTGCATGGAAGATGAAATTGTGCTGTCTTTGTGTCCCAGAAAGAAGCATGCAGGGGATAAATAAGAGAGATTTTGAGATATCAGCAGTCAGGAGGGATGCACAGATACTGCTTTCCAAGCAATGAGTTAGGTTGTGTGTGTATTCCACTCTGCCATGAGAAAATCATTGGAGAGATAGGGAGTGTATATATGTACTTTTTATTGGTCCTACCCATGCTGGAATCTGGCCCTTGGGCTCAGAAAGAATCCTTAGTCTTCCTCTAGATATAATAGGCAATTAGTTCTGCTATGAGAGGCATGTACGAGGGCTAACCTATCCTATCAGATGCAAACCAATTCTAAATAATGCAGCACAAGATTGTATATTGAATCATTTATCATATCTTTCCACTTTCCAGGTTAACTACTAGAGTTCAGTTTTCTAGTTTTCATGCATTTGCTAAGGTTATTTACAAAATAAAGAAATTTCCATGAAAATTTCCATTTCATTTTTGTCCTGGGCAGTAAACATACAAATGACTGAGATTAAGTCAGTTTGCTCCAGGACATGAATGAAATTAAATTCCTTTGTAATAATGATCCTCATTTGGAAAGCACAGTTTTAGAACCCAGTTATTATTTTCTTTGCAAATTCATGACAAAAAACATTTGGAAGCTCCAGCCAAAGAAGCTTGATGCTTTTCAATATGTTGCTATCATTAATTATTTGAGTGAAAGCTTTGATAATATAAACAAATGAATTAATAAAACACAATTTTCAAGAAGGCAGAGCTTCCAAATAGTCATATATCGCATCCAAAGAAAATAAAAACCCACAACTCTAAAAATTTAGCTTCAAACCAAAAATTGCAATGTGGATAAAACAAGTAAAAAGTGCCCTTATTGTATACAATAACATTTTTTTAAAAAAAACAGAATAATTGTGCCAGTTATCAGAAAAGGAAGTAAAATAGAAAATTACCCTAAAAGACATTTCAAGATTTTCTCCACCCCAGATATCCATTCCTGCATCGTAAGTTCCTATCTCTTCAAAGTAGTTTCTGTCAATAGAAAATAGGCCACCAGCCATAGTAGGGGTCCTAGTTGAAAAACAAAACAAAAACAGAAAGGAAAAGGATTTTTTTGTTTTAATGTATGCTTTGTGGAATTTAATAAGTGACACTATAGCACATATCCTCCATACACTTTAGACATAATTATATTCTATTTACTATAAGCTGAAGGTGCATAATTATAAGCTGAAGGTGCATAATTAGGCATCATAGTTTCGATTGCCTGCACATGCAATTTCTAGTCATTTAATTCTTTATTTAAGACACCTAAACTGCAGCTTTATCCACATATGGGTTCCGGGGCAGTGTACATAAAAAGCAGAAATCTTCATACTTCAATATATATCTAAATGATGCATGCATTTAGAATACATTCCAAAAACTGGCCAAATCCTGCATGCATGATAAAAGCTGCTTTCAATTTGTATATGTATATCATCTTATATTTTATGCCAATGGAATACTGGGTTTCTATATTCCTCTTCTAAAATAACCTAAATAAAATATGACATATTTAGGGGCAAGACTTTTGATGTATTTGACTCCATCTTGAGAGTGCTCATAAAACTGGTGGGCACAATCACGTTACAGGATTGTAAACTCTTGCAAGAGACAAATCCAGTTAGTGTGCTGTTTTATACCTTCAATACTGTCCGAATCCTTGAAATTATCCATTATACTCTCTATATATAGTTAAAAAAGTTTAAATCAGTTCATTTTCTTTAAAATCTGTTTAGAGATGCATACTCTGCAATAATTATATGGTTCCACTTTAAAAAAACAAAAACCCATCATAGAAGCATTAGAATGAAGGATGGATGTTTTATTTCAATGATCTGATTACTTGATTCTATTGGGTATTATAAACATGTACTCTAAAGTGCCTAACTGAGGAGCTGAGAATGGAGTACTAAGTCTTAAGTCATTTGATTGTTATTGAATATATTCCATTGATTTATCGCAATGTATGCATTGTGTATTTGATACCAGAGCAGGTTAGACTCGTTTCTTCTTTTGTCTCCATAATTGTCTAGGCAATTTTTTTCAGGTATCCACTGTTTAAAGTGGTATGCAGGAAGCAGAAACCAAGCAGGATGTAGGGAGCGAGAAATGAGCTGTTTTCCTTCTTTGCATGATAGTTGAAGTCAAAAGACTTCTACTGCAAATGTGTGTGTGTGCAAGCACACATGCAAGATGAATAATTACTTCTTGTGAATTATTCAATGGTTTCAATGGAACATATGCACTCAGATTTTTCCCAAGAACATGTATTATTCCACTTAATTCTGCTCATTATTTTTGATTCATAACTGGGAACTGCATGCAAGTATTTTCCTCTATGTCTTAAGCTTGAACAGAGTTCCTTGGGTTGTAGGCTTTTGATAAGTTACATGGCCACAGAGCAAAGGAATTTCTTGTACATGGATCTAAAACCACAACGCTGTAGCTGATAGAACGGGGGGAAGCACTTTTCTCCTAGATGAGAGCTCTAGAAGATTTTGAGCTATGGTTTATGCAGCAGCAGTAGTACCCAATGGTGGAACTGTTTGCTGGCTTGAAGACATGGGCACCATTCTCTCTCTCTCTCTCTCTCTCTCTCTCTCTCTCTCTCACACACACACACACACACACACACCATTCAGATGATGGCATTTATGAGCTGGTGCGTCCCATGATTAATCAATGACAGAGAAATCTTATTTGCATGATTGCTTCCCTCCCTTTTTGAGAGGGATGACTTGTATGCATGGGGGCCCTCTGCTCACAAGTGACATTCTCTCTATGGTAAAGAGAAGGGCAACCACTACATACAACCTACTAACACATAGCCATGAAACGGGCCTACAGGGAAGCAACAATGAAACCAAAGACCAATGGATGGAAAGCATACTGCCTATGTCTTAGCACTTTGGTCTTAGGTGTAAACACTGACCCTTCATTGTACATGTTGCTCCAAAGTAATAAAAGCAAAAGGCTCATGCATGTGAATCAGAGGGTGTAAGGTACAATAAGTCTCAAAACTGGAGCTCTGACAGTATGCCTTAAGCCCTTCAGTATCTGTCCCGATAGGACAGTGGTCAGGCAGAGGGAACTGCTCATTTTATTTCTGCTGCTCTACAACACCATCACAGCCAATAACCATAGGGTGATGCAACTGAACTTACATGCTGCAATTTGATGGGCTTGTTTTTACTTCACTTGCCATTTTGAATATATAGGGTTATATTACTCTCAGAGAGCAGAAGGCATTTCCCAGGCTGGGCTTATTACCTCTGAGTACTTTTTGAGATTTACTCCTGGTTTCTTTGCTGTAAGCTGCTTTGAGCATGATTCTTTTTGTGGAAAGGTAGGATGCAAACAAAATCACGATGGTGATGATATCTGCTGTGGCCCTGTAAGGGCTGGGCTAGTGGCAGCAACCTGAAGTGACCCTGGAACTAAGAGATGTGGAACCAGCCAGGACTGGAGACAGTGACAGCGCCATGACACAAAACAGGAGGGAGGAGAAAGGAGCAAGCCAGAATCAGGACTAAGGAGGAACCAGAATGTAAGAACATGCCAGAGCTCAGGAAAACTGTGATGCTCAAGCAAGGCTCAACTGGAACAGGGAGCCTTCTTAGACATGCCTTATAGCTTCCATAAACCATGCCTGGCTAAGGAGCTAGAAACCCCAAAAAGAAAAGAAAACAGAAAATAGGCCAATGACTGCTGTTGAGAAAGGGAGAAAATGGAAAGCCTGGGGAAATAGAATCCTGGAAGAGAAAGACAGACATACAGATATTGAAAGGGCAGAAAGAACCATCTCATTGTCTGGATGGCTTACTCACAATGAGAAACTATTTTAAAATGTTACTACACTGAGATATCGATGTGGCATTCATTTTATATCAGAATGGGCGATTCAGTTTCTAGTATTCTCACCTTTTGGTTTCTAAGTTAATAATATGATGTTTTATCCACAATCCATGGACAGTAAGGCCCAGTGTCCATCTGTCTATAAACAATATGGGTTTATGTCAGGGCTGAATAAGAAACCATACTATCTGCTAAACAGGCACTTTTTCAGGTACTGACCTCGTTTATTGAACATATCCACAGATGCCCCTTCACATTCACATTATGCTCTGAGATTGTGCAACCCTGACTTCTAAATCAGTAATATATGCCCAGGTTCTGACCAGAGCAAGTAGAGATAAGGCTCTTCTGTTTACTCTTCAATTGACTGCTTTGCAGCTATTTCAGGAAAAAATAAGCAGCATCCTTCAGAGAAGGCCCAGTGCCTATAATAAGGCTATTTAAAATTTACATAATTCGGTGACTGCAGACTTTGTTTCCAGGTAAAGAAGAATACGATAAGGCAAAATTGATGTTAAATAGCAATGGACCATATAGGCTTGAATTTAATTTGAAATAGCATTTAATTTGCTTGAACTGAATTCTGAATCTTTGTTTGCAACATTAAGTACCACTAATTACTCTTTAAAATGACTCCCCATAGCTTCTGTTCAAAGCAGATATGATAAATGCTCTATATATCAAGTTCCTTTCAAAGGAACAGATTATACTCAGAGTTCTCTCTTACAACTATCCTAGATGACAATTACCTGCAGGCTTTTACAGTACAGACACTGAATTAATTAACCTTTGCCATAAATTATAGCAACTCTAGCAAAGGCTGATACTTCTATTGCTTCAGCTCCTTAATAATCTCACAATACAAGATGACAAATCAGCTGCTTGTTATTCCTAAGGCACGCAATGACGACTTCTGCACGATTCCCCCTTTCCCCCCAATGAAACTGAATTTCATTGGGTGAAAGCCAACGATAGTCATACTCAGAAAAGACCCACTGGACTACTTTGTTTATTACTTCGTTGGATATAACTCATTGTCTCCACAAGTGGGCATATACAACCAGAACTGTGCTTCTTAAAATTGAGCACATCTTGTTGCAAATTAGGAATGTATAAAATACTGCAATATGAAGCTGCTAGGGACTGATTGACAGAACCATTGCAGGGATCACTGCTGCGAGCTTAGCTGTGCAAATAATTGCTCATGAAAGCAATCTGTGTGTAACATGGGAAGAGGAGACTTGAGGAAGACCACGTCTCCTCTCTAGTGGTTTTCATTCATAGAGACAATGACACCATCCAGAGTTCACTGGAGATGCAAGTAACAGTTACTTGTGCAGTTAAACTAGCTGCAGTATGTCTTTATTAAATCTGACCTACAGGGGCTTCCAGACCACCTAAAACAGGGGTCAGCAAACGTTTTCAGCAGGGAGCCAGTCCACTGCCCCTCAGACCTTGTGGGGGGCTGGAATATATTTTTTTTGGGGGGGGTGATGCAAGAGCACCACAAGCCTAGGTTGCTGCTTACCTGTGTCTTGCGAGCAGCAGGGGCTGGCAGCGGTGGTGGGATGATGAACAGCGCGCGAAAGATCTCCAGAGAGGGGCTGCTTCAAATGGCGGCCGCTCAAGTGCTGCTGCTGCTGCTGGCACCAACAAAGCCAAGTCCCCTTCCTCCTCTAGGCAGGGCAGGGAGAAGCCAGGAGGAGGGAGGGAGGAGGCACCACCACCGCTGCTGTATGAGGGAGAGGGAAAGAACACGCACACTGGCGATCCATGTGGCAATTCCCGGACCGTCCGCGGGCCAGATCCAGAAGGCAATTGGGCCTGATCCGGCCCACGGGCCTTAGTTTGCCTACCCATGACCTAAAGCCATGAGTTTTCATGAATATCAGCAGCAGCACATGAAGACAAGTGGAACTCCATTTGCTGGGATGGGGAACTGTTAGCAAGGTCAGGAAACCTGTGAGTTGGTATTCTGGGTGGCACAGATGCTGCCAAACCACCAGTTCACCTCTGAATTCACCAATGCCTTCCTTATTCTGGCAAATGCGAGTAAGGTGCCAATCACTCTCCATCTTCCCCTCATGCACCATCACTGATGAATAGACAACACAAGGATGGGAAATTTTAAGAGAGTTGAAGGTGTATGATAAAGCCTTAATTACCAGTCCTCTCTTCTCTCCTATCAGTCCATGTACACAACATGTGCTCAAATGCAAATTTCACCTTTTGTCAGTGAACATTTGTGTAACCCCACCTTCCTTCCAACATCTTGTGTGTGTTTGTGTATATGCATGCATACTCTGGGGAAACTATTGGAACTGGGCTCAAAAACTGCTTCCAAATGAAGGTCACAATAAACTACTTGAACTGGGGAGAACGGGATTCACAAACACATTTAAAAATATACATCTAATTAATTCCTTACATATCACAGGCTACACAGATTAAATAGCTTTTTTCAGTGCACACTGAAGTTACCCATACTTTGACTAATTACGTTCTTTCCAATGCTTGTCAGAAGTTCACTGAAAAACGTCAACATTAAAAAGGCAATAACAACACAGAGATGACAGCCCCAAATACTCAAAATCATTAGCCAGGTCCATGAGTACATATCATTTTGATGAAAATATAGACGTTTTTAAGTACCCTTGGGTTATTTTGCTGTGGTTTGGTTACAGACTTCTTAGCGTAGTTATGTTTTCAAAAAAATTCCCTGGAATGTTGAGGACTAAAAAATTGCTTTTTTAAAATGAAAGCTTATGGAGGCAGCCATATACTGAATGTATTAAATCCCTTAAAATTGGAAGTTGATTACTTTAGGGATTATGCAAGACTGCCAATTAAAGATAAAAGGTCTTATCCAGGTCTGGTTGAGTTCAAGACTACTCACCAAGCACTTTCCTCTCCCCTCTCTCCAAGGAATATAATGTACTACTTTTTCCCTTTCCCCAGTGTGGCTAGAGTAGGAGCACAGGACAGTATTCAACTAACTTTAACACAGAGTAGACCTACTGAAATTAATGGATTTAAGTTAGTCATGGCCATCAGTTTCAATAGGTGAATGCTGAGTAAAGGTTGGATGAATGCAACCCTCAGTAGTTATGGGTCAAGCAACACAAGGCATTAATCATGGAGCTCCATCCTAAAGTGCAGGGTTGTTGTTTTTGGACAAATATCAAAATCCCAGCAGTGAGTATGTAATGGCATTTAACTTTCTGCCCCCAATTGTGGCCCTGACCTGGATCATTCCTAGCCCCAAGTATCTATGCACTATAATTCTCCAGCTGGGTCAATATATATATTGTATATGGTTCAAACATTGCAGTGTTCAACTATAAGAATGCTAACTTGGGGATGAGTGGGCAACACATCTCACCAGTGCTGCAACATATGAACTAGCTATCGGTCCATTTTCAATGTGCTGCTACTGACCTTAAAGTGCTTCTCAGCTTGGGATCAGAGTATCTGATGGACCACCTACAAGCCAATTTATGTTGTGAAATCATCTTCAGAAATTCTCCTTCAGGTTCCTCCACCAGCAAAAACATTACAAAATCCTTTTTCCACAAATGGACTTACTCCTTGCAGAGTCAGGCAAAGGGCTATCTATTAAGATTCTCAGGAGACACTTATACATTCAAAATCTGTATCTTTCAGATTATGTTTGCTTAAAGGAATATATCCTCTTCCTAACGTTCCTGTTTTTAAACTAGCAAAAAGAACATTCCCACAAATACAAGAACATAAAAAGTAAAGGTAAAGGGACCCCTGACCATTAGGTCCAGTCGTGGGGTTGCGACGCTCATCTTGCTCTATTGGCCGAGGGAGGCGGCGTAAAGCTTCCGGGTCATGTGGCCAGCATGACTAAGCCGCTTCTGGCAAACCAGAGCAGCGCACGGAAACGCCGTTTACCTTCCCGCCAGAGTGGTACCTATTTATCTACTTGTACTTTGACGTGCTTTCGAACTGCTAGGTTGGCAGGAGCAGGGACCGAGCAATGGGAGCTCACCTCATCGCAGGGATTCGAACTGCCAACCTTCTGATTGGCAAGTCCTAGGCTCTGTGGTTCAACCCACAGCGCTACCCGCGTCCCTCTAATACAAGAACATAGGAAACAGCTAACTAAAACAGTACATTGGCATATTAAAGTTCCGTCAACACTGACCACAGTGGATGCTACTCTCCATAATTTATTTCCCAGCTCAATTTAGAAATGCCAGGGACTGAACCTAGGGTCTTCTGCATGCAAAGCAGGTGTTCTGCTGTTGAACTCTACCCTTTTCCAAGAATGCTCAAAGAAAATAGCTTTAAAATGTCAAGAGCATACGACAACCGTAACTATATTCTTGGTTCTTATTGTGCTTCATGGACTATCACATTGAAGTAAATCTTGTATTCTTCTAATCTATGTGATACATTATGCTTTTTGCATGAATCTAACCTGAATGGCATAAGTCCACAGACTGATACTTCTTGTACATACACAACAAGTGATAAAAACAAAAAACATTCTTTGTCCCTACCTCTTACCTCACTGGCAATGTTCTGTCTCCTTTTCTTCTGTCCATCTCTCTCTGGGGAACAGGATACCAACGAAAATTAAGTTTCCAGTTAAAACCTCCGTAAGTCATGTCTGACCCAGCCATATACTCAAAAGTGTCATCGCTGATCACATCAATAATTGGGCAAACAACAATCTTTCTATAAAACAAAAAGTAAATATGCAAGCAGGTAATTTTCCATGCAAGGAAATCTCTCTGGCCCCAAAAACACATGTGCACTATTCCCAGAGCCCTCAATAATCATCCGTTTGGTAGAATAAAGGGAATTTAGATGGTTAAATCCAGCTGCTGCCCCCCCCCAGTGCACCCCTTTTGGAAGAACTGATTACTGCTTTCTTTGAAGAGGGATATATGGCAGCTGGAACAGGGAGATGACCAATGTATGAAGCACCCATTTGGACATAGGATTTGTCGTCCAGCTAGAAGTTTAGACACAGAGCCTTGCTTCTAGAGCAGGAATGGATAATGTGTGGTCCTCCAGATGTTGTGAGACAGCAGCTCCCACCATACTTCAACTCTGGCTATGTTGGCTGGGGTTGATGAGAGTTGGAATGCTACAGATTCCTTATGCATGTTCTAAAGGTAGAAAGCCCTCATGAACAAGGCTGCTGTTTTGAAGTGCATATGCTATACGTACTATCCACAGCACATTAAAGCACTACTATGTTCCTTTGAGTTCAATGGGATTCCAACACACGTAGCTTCCTCCACATGATGTGCTTTCCACTCCGCCTTTAAATTAATCTGCTGTGCTCACATATTACTGATGAATAGTTCTGTGCAGCTAACAAAGCAAACTGTACAGCTTCCATTCCCCCCCCCATCAGTTTAATATAAAATTGGTATTTGTTTCTCTGGCTTTTAAACTCATTAATTCAAGAATGATTTTATGCTGCTTGTGCCAGCTTTTCTGTGGATATTGCATTGATTTTAATGTTTCAACTTCGTTATTGTTTGGAGTTTCTGTGAACAGCCCAGAGGGCATTGTTAATGGGTGGTCAATAAATGTCTAAATTCCAGCTGTATTGGTCTGGACAGAAAATGAAATAATTTTGGTGTGTGCAGGTCTATCAGCTAGAAAACAACCAGAAACATACATTTCTGTCATCTTTAACCTAATGAGAAGAATACAAACCAGAGAAATAGTGTGTGTATAATGCAAACTGTAAAAGTGAAAACAAGGATGACAAATTAGTCTGACAATGTAATTAACAGTAGGAAGCCACAGGAAGAACAGCGAGAAATGTTATTTGTGCTTTGTAGGCTGGATCCAAAAATTATTGAGATTGGATGGAGCCAAGGATTATGGACTCCATGTACATCCCCTCCAACATTTCTCCGATGAAAATAGGGACGTCCCATTCCATAATGATAATTTTACTATTTACACACCACACATCTTACTGGGTTGCCCCAGCCACTCTGGGCAGCTTCCAACATATATAAAAACATAACAAAACATTTTTAAAAACTTCCCTATACAGGACTGTCTTCAGACGGCTCAGGGGCCGGATAACTCCCTACCCTCCAACATTTCTCCAATGAAAATAGGGACATCCTAAGGAAAAGTGGGACATTCCGGGATCCAAACAGAAACCAGGGCAGCTTCTCTAAATCAGGGATGTCCCTGGAAAATAGGGACACTTGGAGAGTCTGCATATATGACCTGAAAGCAATATTGTTTTGAAGCCGAGTAGCTGGTGAAGGTGAAGTGAAAGGGTAGCAAAAGATCTGGATGAAAACTGGCCTTGGGATAGAAGCTACTTCTCAGCAGTTGGAATGATCTCATTGGGTTGAGGCACCTGATTATCTGTTTCTACTGTGCTCCAAGGTCAGGGCCTACTAACAGGGAAGTTGTTTCAACTGTGCTAGAAAGTTCTAGCTTTGAAGGCTTCTGACTAGTTCAAGGGATTCACCCCCGTTAGTATGCATTTCATTATAAAGCTAGCCTTTTCTGTTGTTATCTCTGCTTCTATTACCTTGCCTCTTTGCAATAACTCTTTGGAGAGATAATACTTTTTGTGCTATGGGCTAGATATTTTAGGATCGATGCTCTATGATATGTAGTGAGTTAGGGCGAGTTAGCATTATTATTTTCTTCCGGTTCATAATTCCCAACTGTATTTGTCAATTGGATTTTTGAACCCCAATCTGGGTGAAGATAAAACAACAGTTATTGCACATCATAAAAACTATGATGTGTGTGTGTGTGTGTGTGAGAGAGAGAGAGAGAGAGAGAGAGAGAGAGAGAGAGAGAGAATTGTTGTAACTACCTTCAGGATTGTGACAAGTAAGGTATACATTTTCTAAATCCGTAAATAAAATAATTAACAATGGGGCCAATCAGATCTGTCACATTAATCAGGAGGACATGTCTCGTTAGACCAATCTGCTGAACAATGGAAGCAAATAAAAAATGTGTGGGCCTACTTTTGTTCTAGAAAAGACTTGGCTGAGACTTATATTTTCAGTATCAGCTAATAAGACATTTCCCATAACTAACTGAAATACTATGAAAGAAGTAGTTTATAATAAACTTACTTCTAATTAGAGCTCTCCTGGTAGATGCTATCACAGTGCAAAAGCTATACAGCATTAGTTCTGAATTCTCACCTGTCTTCCTTGATTCTTGCCAGCAGGGGCTCCAGCCAGCCTAAAGTGCATTCACAGTGTGCATCCAGAAAAGTTATGACTTGGCCCTTGGAAGCTGCTGCTCCTCTAAGCCGAGCTCGGATGAGTCCTGATCGCTGTTCCATCCTAATGATTTTTACTGGCACTTGCAAACTTTTCACATAATTCTCTAATGGGACCTTCAGAAAATCTGCCAAATGCAAATTAGGGGGGGGGATACAACAAAGTGTTTGTTCAAATGAAATCTGGAGACCAAAAGGAACACAGGATAGGAATTGTGTTGTTAAGATGCCACACACTGCTTTCTGAAAGGATGACTTCCTTGCAACACTCTAATAAACGGATTTGCAAAGGTCAAAAGATTCTGAAGAAGGAAACAAAAAGCTACTGAGAGACATATTGACAATTCACAGAATAAAGGAGGGAAATAAGGCCAGCAGAGAAAGAGAAAGAGCAGTATGTGAATGCTGAGGTGAATACAGCAACTATTTGTTTCATAGGTCATTGAAAATAAACATGTGGGGTAACAGCCTGAAAAAGAGCACCAAGTGGAACTGTCTTGCAGCTGTGCAGTGTAAATAGTATGGGTATCCTACACATAGTGGGGCGCGGATGGCGCTGTGGTCTAAACCACAGAGCCTAGGGCTTGCCGATCAGAAGGTTGGTGGTTCAAAACCCCATGATGGGGTGCGTGCCCATTGTTTGGTCCCAGCTCCTGCCCACCTAGCAGTTCGAAAGTACGTCAAAGTGTAAGTAGATAAATAGGTACCTCTCTGGTGGGAAGGTAAATGGCATTTCCGTGCACTGCTATGGCTCGCCAGAAGCAGCTTAGTCATGCTGGGCACATGACCCAGAAGCTGTCTGCAGACAAACGCTGGCTCCCTCGGCCCATAGAGCGAGATGAGTGTGCAACCCCAGAGTCGTCTGTGACTGGATATAATAGTCAGGGGTACCTTTACCTTTACCTTTATCCTACACATACAGACTCCTTCTCTGCTTCTTGTATGAGAGACAGACAAAGAGAATATACTCTGGCTCACATAAGTCCATAAGAGACTCCAAAATCCTTCCAGTGCATGAGAAAGAACACTTCTGATAAAGAAGCAAACTAAATGATGGTCATATTTTTATGGTGAGACAATAGATAGCTACTGTCTTTTTTTGGGTGTGTGGGGGGGAGCTACAAGGAATTATGCCTCTCACTCACACTGGAGCACTTGAAAATACTTTTCCTGGTCATAATTACTTCCCCCGCCCATCTTTGGCAGCACTTAATAGGTTTTTGAAGACTTGAAACAACTGACTTTTCAAAATAATAATGTTTCCTTAGATATGTAAAGAGAAACAGTTGCTGGCTGCTGAAAGCACTTGCTTTGGAAGAGCAAGACATTATGATAGAACAGAAGAGGAAAAATTAATAAAAGAAGTATTTGGCCAAAACAAAAGGTATTGACATATATCCTATTTATCTATTAAAACATTCCTACTATGTCTTTCTGTCATTAAGACATCCAAGCCAAACAATAAATATTCCATATTTGATATGTAACAAAAAGCAATATGATCCTATGAGATGGAAGCGGATGGAATTACCACATTTTCAAATGCCTTCTTAATACAGTTTTCACCATGTTCCAAAAGGCCAAAAGAAAAATGTGCATGGGCAGGTTTTCTGGAAGAAGGAATTCTAAAGTTCAGGAGTACCGTAATTCTTTCCTATACAGCAATATAATTCCTCTCACAAATACACTGCAGAGCATAGTAAGGCCTTAGGTGACCTGAGTGATTGAGAATAATCATTTTGGCGGCATTGGCCCTGTACACAATTTAGACCTTTGGAAACCACATAAAATGGGAATTCCTCTTCCCATCCTAGAGGGAAGTCTGTTGAGAGGTCCAGGAGAACCATACAAGAACAGGCATACCTAGTATGCATCACGAAAACAGGACAGAATTCCTAGAAAAGGATCTAGATAACTGATTTCATCCAGAAAAACCTGTAGCCAGGCTTACTACTACATCATTCATAACCCTCCCACAAAATAGTACATTTGAGAATGGTCAGTCATAATAATAATAATAATAATAATAATAATAATAATAATAATAATAATAATTTATTATTTATACCCCACCCATCTGGCTGGGTTTCCCCAGCCACTCATAAGGAGTGCCCAGCCTATAGCTGGTCAGCTATGGGTCAACTGGTCCAAAGTTCACCTCAGCAGGATATAGCAGGAGTTTCTGTAATATTTATCCTACTACAGATCTTTTAAAACTGTTAATCCCCTTTTCTGAGTGGCATTAACAATCTGTTACCTGCTGAGCAAGTCCCACTGGGTAAATTTACTAAGCCTGGGTGTGCATGTGGCAGGCCTCACTTCTGCAAGTATTCTGTCCACATTCTCTGCATGCACACACTGAAAAGTATCCATATAAACTTGACAAGCAATTGCCAGTTATAAATTGAAGCTCTACACAGAGCAGGTATGGTTCATTTTGTCTGTAAAAGTACGTGTTCACCATGGGCTACAGTGGGTCTCTCTGGCTCACTCCAGGGGTCAGCATTCAACAAACCCCAACCTGCTCTGAACAGGGACACTCCACAACATTGCCCAGATGCAATGGTGATACTTTCCCTCACTACCACTGAGCAGGCAAAAGGGAATCTCACCTGCATCTGATAGACTTGAGTACACATTTTTCACCACTCTAGCCATTGTCCCCATAAAACCTAGGATTAACAGTAATGCAAGATTTTCAGAGTAAACAGATTTCATTTTCTTTTAAAAAGTATTTTACATTCTTATCGCCTTGCCACAACATTACTCTGAAATTATTTATTCCTTATCATAATTTGTTTTCTGTTCACTCATACCTCTTTCACTGGCATCGTCTACCAAGATAATCTCAGAAAGTAGATAGTGTGGAGACCGATTTATAACACTGTAAATAGTACGAAGCAGAGTGCTCCAGGCTTCATTATGAAATACTATGACCACACTTGTGTTTGGTAGTTCATCAGGGTAGACTTTTGTCTTGCATCTGTCAAAGACAAAAAGGAAGTTGATTTATTCAGAAATTCATTCCATGGCACTAAATAATGGCATACAAGTTAATCAGGTTCCAGAAGCCAGGCCCCAAGGTTGCTGCACTGAAAGCAGAATGAAAGCAGAATATTAATCTCCCTAAACCTGCAAGAAAGATTCCTGCTGGTAACAAATGAATCTATGCTGTGGGTAACAGGGATATTAGTATTAAGACTCATGAAATCCACCTTCTAAAGACATTTCATTGCTCTCAAAACACTGAAAATAACAAGAATCAATGTTTTAAAAACAGCAAATAATAAACTCAGCACCAAGCATCTGCACACACAGAGAAAACAAAACATCAAAAGGTTTTTCTCATTTAGCCTTACATGCCTACACTCACACACATACATCTATATGTTCACATGCACAAATACAACAGCATTTCAGCATTGTTCTTCTTCCCACATCTTACCGATGGCTGGATTATTAAACCTCCTCAAAATGTAAACAATATCTCCTTGATCTATGCTTAGTATCCTTGCTACTGAAAAATCATGAGCAGCTAAACTGGTGAGGCAGAGATACAGCAGTAGAGTCTCTGCTGGCGGGGAAAACCCAACATTCCCACCCCAATATGTCTAGCTACAGGTCTCAAAAATGTTCTTTTGATACTATGCAGCACTTGCACCTAAAAATATGATGCTACTGTCTAAGCAGTGGCGGAACTTCATGTTCCAGCACCAGGGGCGGAGAGCAGGTGGGGGCGTGGCTGGCACGCTTCCTGGGGGCGTGGCGCGCTGCCCGCTGGGGCATGGTGCACGTTCTGGGGGTGTGGCATGCAGCTGCGATGGCACCCCACCGGGGTCGTGGTGCCGGGGGCAGTGCACTCCCCCCGCCCCCCTCTTCCTCCGCCGGTGTGTCTAAGCATTTCCCCCAGGATGATTTACATATTGACCCATAAAAACACCTTTACATTTTATATTGCATACTTAAAACAGCAGTGCCATTTATTCTTCCTGTTCAAAACTATGCCACATTAAAAGAAACATGACTACAATTACAGGCGCTGTAAACAAACAAATAAAAGAAAACCCTGTTTTCATCTTCCTCAGGACATTACAATAATTTTGATTGCTGGCAGTATTCTAGTGAGTGAAATGTTTTCCTTTGGAAATCATGCATTTGTCAAATGTAGATTTATGAATACGCATGAAGTAAGTACAGCTGTTTAAATGTGATGAAAACACACTTTCCAAGATCAATAACATGAAAACAGAGTGCACTACATACCTATTTACTATTGTTCCCTTTGGCTATGTACAAATTATGTGACCATAAACTGTTCCACTGTGGCTTTATCCCTTTCAGGATTGTATTGATTTCAGCAATGCAAGGGTAGATAATACATCACATGAATAGAAGCAAAGCAGTCAGACGAGATGAGAAACTGCAGTGACTACGGGCGATTTAAGAGGCAACAGTTATCATTTAGGACCAAATACAAACACAGTGGCTTAGGTGACTTTACGGATTGTAACGGGATAATTTAGCAGTTACTATTTATTGTTCTACATTAAGAAAGTTAACAGCAGCAATCAAAAAGTATGGCGTAAAATAAAAAAGCTTGATGCATTCATTATTTGGGTGCCTTTTGTGTTTTACAACTACCAAAGCTACTATTCAGTCATCAAAGGACTTGATGAATCTTCTGAAACAATGGCCAGTTCCCACTATTTCACAAGTGTTAGAATTTATACAACTACAGTAAATGGAAAATCCTTCTTGCTTTCTGTGAAAAAGAAGAAGAGGAGTGACCATTGTACTGCCTACCATGTAGATTCACTGCAGGCATAAGGCTACCAATCCCGTAGGTACTCTCTCCCTCTTCCTCTCCTTGGCATGTGTTATCCCCAGCCCCATATTGTTGCCTTAATGTAGGGTTTAGGTCAGGGGTCCCCAACCTGTGGCCCACGGAGGCCATTTAACCAGCCCACGAGTTGCCCCTGAACCGAGCTGCCCACTCAGTGAGTCCCTGTGTGCTGCACTGAACCGGCAAAGCGCGGCTTGGGGACTCTCTTCCACAGCTCCAGAAATTGCTTCTGTGCAGGCGCAATTTTCAGCATCTGGGAATGCGCAGAAGTGATTTCCGGGACCACGGACATGCACAGACATGATTTCCAGCGTTGCATTGCATTGGCACAGCCTATGGAGGATCTACGCGAGAGTGATCCAGCCCATACCCGGTAAGCCTTGCCAAGCCCTAGTTTGGTGTTACATCTCCACAGATGCTTTTAGCTAAAGGATCTGTAAACCTAATTCAAATATGGTGGCAACCTTGATCAGCATTAACCATGCTCGATCGCAGCAGTGCAAATTCACACTAAGCCGACAAACAAACCAAGTAAGGATTATAACAAGAGGCAAGAGGGAAATGGAATACATGCCCACTGCTTACTCCGAATTTCTTAGCCACGATTAAGAGATTGCAGAATTCTGTACCTGTTCGGCAACAATATACTCAACTCAAGAGCTAAGTATAACTAACAGTTTTCTGACTTGGGATCAGATAACAAAAATCACCCTTGGTTAAGATGCATTTATAATCGAAAGCAATGAAAAAATATACTTTGAATTTTTCCTGTACAAAAGTTCCATTCAAAGGAAGGGGGAAAGGGGGAAAGGAAGGGTATTTTCATTCATTCCAACAGGACTTGTATAGAACTCTCCAGAAGACTGTGACCAAAATCTGAAATTATTGTTGACATTCCTTCTTAATTAAGATTTCAGGAAATGAAAGAAAAACAGATACAAGTTTTACAGTGAAAAATTTGCCTTACGACAAGACTGGTGCAATAATTATTATTAACATGTGTGTTGATTAGACCAGTCACTTGTGGAAAGCACAAGCCAGTGTTATCCAAAAGTGGTCTTTGCATATATGGGACACATATAGTAGTATATTCTTGTATTCCACCCCAATCTCCAGGTGGTGATTCCAGGGGTTCCAGGCTCATGCTTGCTTTTGGAAATGAGGTACAGTGGAGACTGTGGTGTCTTTATGATATATGGTCTACTTACACACACACACACACACACACACACGCACACACAGCCTGCAATGGAGGGGTCCAAAGAATTAACACTCCAAAAGGCCTTTGTTTCTCCCATAGCTGCAGCCTTGGGTTCCAGCAGAAATCAGGCATGGTTCTCTCATTTCCCAGCCAGCCACTCTTCAGCTTCTAGTTCACATAACTCCACTCTTCTCTTTGTTTTTCGACCAACCAGTTGAGGAGGGGGGCCCTAACCATTATCTGTGTAGCAATGAGTCATTTTCTTTGTTCCCTTAATGGCCCATTACCTGGGCTATTACCTCACCAGGAAGCTAGCTTGGCTACTCCAGGAATTTGAATCATTGCTTAAATTTTAACACCTGCTGTAACATACAGCCTACTCCTCTCCAACCCCCAACCCCATAACAACAACAACAACAACAACAACAACAACAACAATTTATTATTTGTACCCCGCCCATCTGGCTGGGTTTCCCCAGCCACTCTGGGCGGCTTCCACAGAAACCAAAAATACACTAAAATTACACATTAAAAACTTCCCTGAACAGGGCTGCCTTAAGATGTCTTCTGAATGTCAGGTAATTGTTGATCACTTTGACATCTGATGGGAGGGCGTTCCACAGGGTGGGCGCTACTACCGAGAACGCCCTCTGCCTGGTTCCCTGTAGCTTTGCTTCTCGCAATGAGGGAACCGCCAGAAGGCCTTCGGCGCTGGACCTCAGTGTACGGGCAGAACGATGGGGGTGGAGACGCTCCTTCAGGTATACTGGGCCGAGGCCGTTTAGGGCTTTAAAGGTCAGCACCAATACTTTGAATTGTGCTCGGAAACGTACTGGGAGCCAATGTAGGTCTTTTAAGACTGGTGTTTTGTGGTCTCAGCGGCCACTCCCAGTCACCAGTCTAGCTGCCGCATTCTGGATTAGTTGTAGTTTCCGGGTCACCTTCAAAGGTAGCCCCACATAGAGCACATTGCAGTAGTCCAAGCGGGAGATAACCAGAGCATGCACCACTCTGGTGAGGCAGTCTGCAGGCAGATAGGGTCTCAGCCTGCATACCAGATGGAGCTGGTAAACAGCTGCCCTGGACACAGATTTGACCTGTGCCTCCATGGACAGCTGCGAGTCCAAAATGACTCCCAGGCTGCGCACCTGGTCCTTCAGGGGCACAGTTACCCCATTCAGGACCAGGAAATCCTCCACACCTGCCCGCCTCCTGTCCCCCAAGAACAGTACTTCTGTCTTGTCAGGATTCAACCTCAATCTGTTAGCCACCATCAAACCTCCAACTGCCTCCAGACACTCACACAGGACCTTCAACGCCTTCACTGGTTCTGATTTGAAAGAGAGGTAAAGCTGGGTATCATCCGCATACTGATAAACACCCAGCCCAAACCCCCTGATGATCTCTCCCAGCGGCTGCATATAGATGTTAAAAAGCATGGGGGAGAGGACAGAACCCTGAGCCACCCCACAAGTGAGATCCCAGGGGTCTGAACACTCATCCCCTCCACCACTTTCTGAACATGGCCCAGGAGAAAGGAGCAGAACCACTGTATGACAGTGCCCCCAGCTCCCAGCCCCTCAAGACGGTCCAGAAGGATGTCATGGTCGATGGTATCAAATGCTGCTGAGAGATCCAGCAGAACTAGGAAACAACAATAATAAGTATGCCTCAAAGTTGGGGGGCGGTTAGGGTAATCCTACCCAAATTCATCATGGAAATATAAGAACTTAAAAATCAGAGTTGTGGAGGGGGGCACAAGGTTCAAGAGTTTTCTAAGGAGATCTTCAACTCTAGAACTTTATACTCATTTTGTTTAATCATCTATAGTGGTTGCCTATTTGTTTCCAGGCTCAATTCAAAGCATTGGCTTTAAAGTCCTGGTGTATCTTATAGACCAATGTTCTGCCCTGCATTTCCATTCAGTATCCAAGGTCCTACTCCCAATTCCCCAGCTGTCACAGGTGGGTGCTCATGTGTCCTGCTTTGCAGAGGACAGTTGTATATTTGAAGAGCTGTCTGATCCCAGATAAAGAACAAAAAGTAATGAGAACAGGGACCTTAAAGTTGTCAGGACCTTAAACAGCACCTCAGAAACACACTGGACAGGTAGACAGATCACCTTGTCTTCCCAGGTATAATTAGGAATGTCTTCTGCTAACATCCTGGAGAGCTACTGCCAGCCAGTGCAGCCAACAATCTGCTAGATGGAGCAATAGTCTTGACTTAGTGTAAGGCAGCCTCCTTTTCTTCTAAGTACAGGAGTGCATGCAAAGTGCTCCCATACATGGGAGCTTTCATTTTCTGCTTTGGGCAGCAGAGCAATCTTGCACCCCCATGGAATGCCACTGTAGAGGACCTAAGCTGATGTGATGGGTGGTTTGTATGCAATGCTTTAGATCCTAACCATATGCATTTCATTCATATCGAAGCAGCTGTGGAAACTGCAAGAATGCAAAGCTGAATGCAAAGCATTTTGAAATGCAGATCAGAATTTAAATTCTCACAGATGCCAGTTTGGTAAATTACATGTTTTCTCCTTTTATATTTGTGTGCAACATTCAAGGTTTTGGACACAGCTGTATGTTCCTTAGAGCAGCGTTACAGAATGAACCATCTATTTCAAGCAGTAACTCGATACTAGAGTTAATGTTTATTACAGTATATAATAGAAGGTTGATGCACTGTTTCAGATATGAAATTTTCAAATGTACAGTAATAAAAAATCCCTCTGTATATTACTCAAAAGCAGTAATTTGCGCCAACAAATAATTTATAATTTTCTCCCTACTTAGCCGGAAGTAACACTTTAAAAACAACTCTGTTGACACTGCCTTGCTGAATTTTGCTGAACCAAAATACACTATATCCAATCTTATATCTATATCTATCTATCTATCTATCTATCTATCTATCTATCTATCTATCATCTATCTATATCTATCTATCTATCTATCTATCTATCTATCTATCTATCTATCTATCATCTATCATCTATCATCTATCTATATCTATCTATCTATCTATCTATCTATCTATCTATCATCATCTATCTATCTATCTATCTATCTATCTATCTATATCTATCTATCATCTATCTATCTATCTATATCTATATCTATCTATCTGGTGATAGATGGGGAAATGTGTCTTGAAAATGTCTCTATCGTGTTATATTATACAATATAAATAGGTCTGCAGTTTGCAAGAACAAAGAGACTTCACTCACACCTTCAGCTGTCACTGTTCATAACAATGACATACTCAGAATGTGGGCTTGAATATCAAGCTTTCCTTAGGGATTTAGAACTCTAAATAGAGCATTAATTTTTCAAAAGTTGCCTCTGCGCAAGAATTTCATTTAGTTAAAAGCTCAAAAAGCTTTTGTGCCAGAGTAGGAACAAAGTAGCAGATGAAGGAGTATTTCAAATTTTTTTAAAAAAAATACACACGCACAAAGTGCAGGTTTTTTAAGAGGCTAATCTTTCTCTCCATCTCCAAAGCAACTCAAGTGGATAATGTGCAGTTTTTCAACATTTTCCCAATCATACTGCTCCATAAAATAAGAATTGGCCCTTAATCCCAATAACAATGAAGCCAGTAGAGATCCTTTTTCTACTCTAAAAGAATGGAACACATCTATGTGTAAGGGGGGGGGGGAGAAAAAGAAAGGGAAATCATAATCAACAATGAGGCACGTAGTTAAGAGGGAGGGAGTTTATCTTGCTCCCCAAGTCTAGTGTTTCAGGCTAGTAAACTGTTAGGAAAACACAGGTGCTTTAAAATTCTGTAACTCCATGTTTCAAGATATTAAAAAATGTAAAGCTGAGGGACAGATTTCCTCCTCCAGTCTTACTATCCACAGCCTGTATACTGTGTGGCGCACCTGAATGGGAGCCTCGGTTTGTATAGAAGATAATGAAAAGAAGCTGCAATCCAAGATAAGGTTGAGGAAAGCAATACCTCCATCCAACTGGAGAGACTGGTGACACTCAGAATCTGAAGGAGGGTGTGTGTGGAAATTGTGCCTCCTGCATCCCTATTTACTTTGTTCAATGGAACAGAATGGATAACACTGAGAACCAATCTCAAAATGATATTGTCTCCTCCTTTCCATAGCCCTGCCTTACATTCTACAGTGGTACCTTGGGTTAAGTACTTAATTCGTTCTGGAGGTCCGTACTTAACCTGAAACTGTTCTTAACCTGAAGCACCACTTTAGCTAATGGGGCCTCCTGCTGCTGCCACGCCGCCGGAGCACGATTTCTGTTCTCAACCTGAAGCAAAGTTCTTAATCTGAACCACTATTTCTGGGTTAGCGGAGTCTGTAACCTGAAGCATATGTAACCTGAGGTACTACTGTATTTCTAGAGAACAGTATAATATTGGAAACAGTGTGTCTATGTCAAGTTTCCCCATCTCCTAAGGGCCACTGCCACCATGTTCTGAGGTTTTCTCTCCTCCTACTGTAACACAATATCCTTTGCTGCAGTTTTAGCGATAATTATAATTAAATTAATTATTATAATAATAAAGAAAAACTGTTGATAAGAAAATGCTACCTAATGAGATTCCACATGGTTCTTTCTTTCTTTCTTTCTTTCTTTCTTTCTTTCTTTCTTTCTTTCTTTCTTTGCTACAGACTTGGTCCTTCATTAATGCTTTTTAGTATTCCAGTCATGTTCAGAAGCTAGTTTAGGAGCAATTAGCTAAGGGGCATTCTAAATAAAGCTAGAATATGGCAACACACTTTTTGTGTCATAGATGTTTACCCGCCCCTCCCCATCAGAATTTACTAATAGGTTTAAGGCAGACTTCAGCGTTACACTTCACAAAGCAGGTAACAGATGTGTTGGTCTCAGAGCTTCCTTCCTAAATTGGATTTCTGTCAGGAGTGCAAAAGCAACAATCAAAGAAAAACTCTGTGACAAGTGAGATTTTCAGCCTGTGAAGGGAGGAAATTGTTGCTTCCATACTCGGTTGCATATTTCCATTCAAAGTTATTGCCTATTGTCTTTACTTCACAAAATTAGTTAGACTGCAAACACACATTGTATCAATGAGCGTTATTTCCCTTAACTCTGAAAGAAATACACCAGGGATGGAAGGAAATGTTATCTTCTAGGAATAGCATGCCTGACTTGTGGGCACAGGGCAAAGTCATTCATCTAATACCTGGCGTTCTTCAGGCTGAATGATTTCACATTTGCCTCAGAAATACTCAACCAAAACATCAGTTATGTTTTCATGAATACTGTCAGATATGTATCTTGAAGACAGATATGCTCAAGGAAAAAGTCATACTGAAATTCCTTTACACCTTTGGGCATGGGAAAAAGAACTTCACAATTGTCAGACATCAGAGATGCAAACTACTATAAATTAGCTGACCAAGATTGTTTCAAAGCATCTCTTCCTGCTTTTGTCCCAAGTCCAGAAGGCTTTGCAGTGAGCTTCATGCATACTGGCAATGCTTGTGACCATACCATATGTCATGTTTGCTTTGCTGTTGCAGGTCCAAATTACCTGCCAGTTGGGGGATCATTAGCTAACTAAAACATCTTGTGTTGGCATAATTGATAATGCTTATAAGCAAAGTAGTTAACAGTTCAGATTTGTGCTGCCTTATGTTCCACGCAAAAAAATGAAAAGGGAGATGGTCCAATGGGAAAAGAGATGGCATTTTAAAATTCCAGGCATAATAAGACTGGACATCCTGATGACAAGCCATATGCAGACCTGGGACTTTGAACATTCTTTGTGTCCTTGAGTTTGGGCCAAGTATAAGTTCCACAGTTCTTAAAAGTGGGGTGTGTGTTTTTCCCATAATCTAGCGTTTTAAGAAAATCTGAAGAACTTTTCTGGGAGATTTTTATTTTTCCCAACTTTGTGTCAGGCCCTGTAAAGAAGGAAACAGGAACTGGATCATCCAGAGCAGATGTTGTCAATGGGATACCCTTCAGATACTACTGGAACTACATCTCCCATCATCCCTGACCATTGCCTTGGCAGCTGATCTAGAGGATTGGTGCAAAGTAAGTAATATTATATACACACACACGTCAGTGCTTTTGCAATTGCCAAGTAGACCCAAAGCAGAGTCACCATCAGTGTTGCCTCAGGACTGCAATACCTTAAAGACCACTTCTCTCCACATGAACCTACCCAGACCCTGTGATCATCATTTGATGCCCCTCTTCATGCACCTCCTCCATGAAAGGTCCAGAAGGTTGCAACAAGAGAATTAGACTTTTATGAAGTGGCTCCCCATTTGTGGAATGCTCTCCCCAGGGAGACTCGCCTGGCGCCTTCAATATACAACTTTAGGTGCCAGGTAAAAACATTCCTCTTTAACCAGGCCTTTGGCTGACTAACATCCTAAATTGTACCCTTTTAAATGTCTTTGTGGGAGGGGGTAGAGAGTGGGGTGTTATTGGTTTGTTTTTATTATGTATTTTGTGTTTTCATCTTGTATTTTTATACTGTGAACGTCCCTGAGTTCTACAAAAGAATGGCAGGATACAAATTTAAATAATCATCAACATCAATATTGTCATCAATATACCGTCCTCATTGTTCACACTGTCTAGAACCTTGTTACAAGGTGGTTGCAGAATGACAAGCTTTTCATATGCATTTGCAAACTTGGTGTGATGTTTGCTAAGCTTTGAGTCCTGAACCAAAGATGATTAAACCATAAGTAGGAAGAGTAAGACGATTATCTTACTCTTGAGCCTTTGAGAAATGGGAATCTGTAGTCTTCCAAATATGGTTGGACAGCTCCCATGACAATTAGCCATGCTGCCTGAAGCTGATGGAAGCTGATAGTACAACCACATCTGGAAGGGCAAGGTTCCCTACAATGGAGCTATATAACCAGCCATGGTGAACAAAAACAAATATATAAAGAAAGTAAGTAAATTACTTACTTTTGTTGTATCCTCAATAAAAATAATAATTAGGTAAAGAAATTGCTTCGGTTTTAGATATTACTGACTGATCAGGCTGCACACTGCCCTCCATAATTACTGCCTCTGACCGCAAACCAAACATGAGGCAAATGGTATCGCACATGAAAGCTAAACTTCATCCCTAGCATCAACTGATTGCCCAGCTGCTCTATTCACTGTCACGATCAAGTTTTCTAAACTGTGACTGTCCAGGCAAAAATGTACAGGAATGCATGAAAGAAGCAATTTCATGGCTGAACAGCCTTGCACCATTGAGTCAGAAAATAGAGCTACACTCAGCTCACAAGATGGGCTTTGCTACCAATGGATGATCACTATAAACTTCCTCTGTGCACATGGGAAGTAAAAATAAATTTAAAAATCAAAAAAATCAGTGGGCATAGGAGAGAAAATTTGCTCCCTTTCCAACACAACACAACCCTTTAAAACCTGTAAAAAAGATTCCATGGGTTGTAGCTAAAACTCTACAAACAATCCAGTAGGAATAACCTATTCTCCTAGCACATATATTGTCATAATGTCAATCCTAGGCTGGAAATGATGATGATTGTGATGATGATGATGAATAGTAATAGTAATAATAGTAATAGTAATAGTAATAGTTACAGTGGCAAAGCCAGTATCATCATCAGTATTCATGTATTAAATAGTGGGTGCAGAGAGAGAGAGAGAGAACTAAGACCTCTGCTGTGAGATAACTATTTGCCAAGCTGTGTTATTTGGTGATACTCCAGGCTGAAATGCTTCATATTTCTTCAAACATGAGCTAGTGATTGAGGATGCCTGTCTTGTCCAGTGAGTTCATGGCA
>NW_028153308.1:0-31042 GCF_964106915.1 Podarcis gaigeae
GTGCGCTCCCGCTGCTCGGTCCCAGCGCCTGCCAACCTAGCAGTTCGAAAGCACCTCCGGGTGCAAGTAGATAAATAGGGACCGCTTACCAGCGGGAAGGTAAACGGCGTTTCCGTGTGCGGCTCTGGCTCGCCAGAGCAGCGATGTCACGCTGGCCACGTGGCCCGGAAGTGTCTCCGGACAGCGCTGGCCCCTGGCCTCTTGAGTGAGATGGGCGCACAACCCCAGAGTCTGTCAAGACTGGCCCGTACGGGCAGGGGTACCTTTACCTTTACCTTTTTTTTGCTCATGTTGCTTAGAAATGTTTTTAGATGTGCTTGGGTGTTTTGAAATGTCTTAGTTGGTCTTTAAAATATCTTTAAATATATATATTAAATTATATTGCTTTAACTTGCTGATGTTTGTCATCCTGGGATCCTTTGGGAGGAAATGTGGGGTAGAAATTTAATCCTCCTCTCTCTGTGGGCTCAGTTGGTACCAGCAGGAAGAGGTGGTAGCAGCCCCACGACCATGGCCACTGTCAAAGGGGAGGGGGTCTCCTTCCCCCTTCTTTTCCCATAGATGGCTGGTTCATTTACCATCTGACCCAGAGGCCCACTGGGGTGCAGGTCCCAAGGACACACCAAAATCCAGAATAGTTCCTGTTTTTGTGGCATCTTTTTTTCCCCCAAAGGGAGAGGAGGCTGGCCTTCTGCCGCAAGCCCTCTGCCCGCTTCCTTGTGAAATGCTCGTAAGCAATTTTCCTTCTCTTTCCGCACCCTAGATTCAGAAGGCGTCTTCCATGACATGGACAGTGACACCATTGGCCATTTGGGTGACTGCCTGCTGTCAGCGGCTGAAGCCAACCTCCTGCAGACCCGAGTGGGCAACCCCATTGACCGGCTCTACTCCATGCAAAGCTCCTATTTCACCTCCTGACCGTGGGGACGTTCCTGGCTCTTCCACCTGATCTATGCCACTCTGGGCTTAGAAGTGTGGAACAGCACGGAGGAGCAAGCCCGTTGCATTTGGAAGGACTCTTTGGACCCTGCAAAGTGAAGGAGGCATGCAAGGCTGCTGGGCGTTTGAGGGCCAAGCCGTAGGTGCTGAAGTTGAGTCTCAGAGGACTTTGCTGCACTGCCTCTGCCCTTGCCCTTCACCCAGTGTCCTAGAGATGGACAATTTCACATTGTGTAGCTTGTATTTCTAGCAGTGTGTTTTTGTGCTTAAACTGTGTAGGGCATTAAGGCTAATTTGATGCATCACCAGCAGGGACGGGAGACCCGGCTCATGCTGGGAACAAGGTTTCCAGGGCCACTGGGCTGCTTTTCATCCAGCTTGTTGTTCCTTGTTAATACTCTGCAATCTTGGCACAACTAAGAGCTTACTTTTCAGGAACATGAGGAGTCTGAGAGGTGCTTTAGAAACATTAGGTTAGTTTTATACTTTAACAATAGTTAAATGCCACTCTAAAGAATTATGGGAAATGTAGTTTGCAGAAGGTCCTGAGAGTTCCCCACTAGAGCTACTTAAACCCCCCTCCAGAGAGGGGAAATGAATGTTAAACTAGATATGATTATAGTGAAAACATGCTCTTAGATTCAATGTGTTCCAAGCATCTCAAAGAGAGGGTCTAGAGCAGGGGTGGGGAATCTGTGGCCCTTCAGAGGCTGCCAGGCTGCAATTCTCATCAGCTCTTGCCAGCATGGCCCAATGATCAAGGATGATGGCAGCCAGAATCCAGCAATTGCCGGAGAGCCACTAGTTCCCCATCCTTGCTGCAGATGGAAGGCAGTTTTGCTCTCTGTTCATCCTTCGACTCCCTTGCTCTTGAACACCTCCATCTTCTCTTTAAGCTCTGCCCCAAATACTTTCCATTGGCCACTTGATGCTTGCTGGAGATTTCACACAATATATTCCCTGCAGGATGGTTTCATTAGCCAAGGCAGCACAGCAGACCTCAGAACAGTTCCTTCCATCATCATAGCAGCAAAAAAATCTGGATCCTCTTGTCCTGTTTAAAAACCTCCAAGGAAGGAAAGTCTACCACCTCCCAAGGGAGACTGTCCCACTGTTGAACAGTTCTGACTGTTAGAAAATTCTTCTTGATGTTTAGTAGAAATCTCCTTTCTTGTACCTTGAATCCAGAGCAGGAGAAAACAAGATTGCTCTTCTTCCCTGTGGCAGTCCTTTAGATATTTGAAGATGCCCCGTGTATCTCCTCTGTGATTCACGATGATCCATTGCAGGTTACAAAATCATTATATGGAGGGAAGCCCCTTTTGTTGCAGATGACCTGTGATGTGCCTGGGCAAAGCAAATATCTGGAATGTGCCAGGAGGCAAATGATCTTGTATAGAAATGTCCAGTACAAAACCAGACCTCTCTTCTAGACTGGCCACCAACATCAATGCTGCTTTATAAACAGCTCTATATATATAGTTCATATTTATCTGCAGATCAGTGTTTCAACAACAACAAAGGTGAAAAGAGCATCATTAGACATGCAGAGGCCGCTGAGATGATCTTCTGTCAAAGTCATCTGTTGTTTTTTTAAGGCAGGTGCCCATTTAAATGCAAGTAATCAGCCCTGGTTTAATTACATTTTGATGAGGGGGGAGGGTTTTGGGAAAAGGAAGATTCCCCAGTCTGAGTGACCTATGCGTGGGCATGTTGGAAGGGCTTCCATCCCCCCCCCCTGCCCACAACAGAAAGTGTGTGGTTGTTATGTGTGGGGTGGGAGATAGGGGCCAACTTCACTCTCCCAGGCACCCCATGTCCTCTCAGTGAGTGAATCATGTGCAGGTGTGCTCCAGTGAGCTAAATGGGCTTTCCTTCAGGTGTGTCCAGGACAGCAGATCAATCTGTAATGGTTCACTGTAGCCAAGATGTAGGATTGTGCTCCCAATGGACAGTGGGAAAAGCAATTTGGTTGTTGTGAGCTCTGAATATATCTACTTGTTGAACCACCACTTGTCACACATTACTCTAAGTTGAGCTTGAGAGGGAGACTATAGAGAAAGAGGGCTCCTAGCCTGTCCATGGGCTGCCTGGGGAGCCTGGCTTCGCCATCAAGATGTGCATTTTGGCTCATCAAATGCCAGCTCAGCTGCCTGTTTTGACCATCTCCCAACGCTTCCAGCAGTCTGACCACATTCTTGGTGTTTTGTTTTAATTACTGCATCATGTATTTATACCTTCCATCATCATCTTGTTTGAAAAGTTGCAAAATCTGTTGCAAAAACTGCAAGTGCAAGCGGGGTTGTGAGATTGCACAGCAAGCTTCTGTTGGAAACTTCCAGAACATTTACCCCCAAAGCCTAACTGCAGAAACAACCAGCACATTTAGCATGAATGTGGCGACAGCACTTCCAGATGGGCCCTACTGCGCTCTACATATTCTGTTTTGTCTTTGGGCAGAGAGACCTTGGAGACCTTGTTCTGACAGTGCTTGAGCAAGGGCCTTTTAAAAACTGGAAGCCAGAGGTTCCTTGGAGTCCCCACCCCCTGCTCAGTTGAATTCATGCGCTGCTTGATTTGCCCCCAACTGTGAGGCCCAGGACAATTAACCCCTCCAGAAAGGCTCTACCTGCAGCTGGGAGCCACAGGAGAGCTTCTCAGAACATATTGCCTAACTGTGGTTCCAATCTGCAGCCCACAATCTAATTATTTCTGCTTGGCCGTGTGCTAAAGTTGCACTTTGCATCCTGTTACACACAGTGGTCTCCCTGTCTTCAATGGAAGTTGCAGGGTTGCAGCACACATGGTGTAACCAAAACAGAAAGCTTTCTTTCATGGGTCAGGAAGCTGTGGACCTCCAGGTGGACTACAACTCCCATTATCCCTGTCACCAATGGCCATGCTGGCTGGAGCTGATGAAAGCTGAGAGTCCAGCAACATCTGCAGGGCCACAATCCAGTGGGGCAGGAGGAGAGCCTTGCAAACCCCACCAGAATGAATGGTTGAAGGTCAACACAGAACACCCTGCTGAGTGGCACCCTCTCTGTAGTGTTCCCCTCCAGCAGAGGCATTTGCTCTAGATTTTGGGTCCAGAATGAGCTTCTGAAAGAGTTTCTATCCATCCGCAGCACACATTGGCCAGTGTACTCCATATACAAGGCCTGGTTGGGGAGGGATAGGGGAGACCCTTACATTTTCATACCCGTTGTAATCTAGTGTTGTGTTGTGCTGTGCGGGTGTCTTTGCATGTGCATTTGGAAATTAAACAATAACAAAAACTCAAAGCCAAGCTTGCCTACATAAACTGTCTGCACTTTCAGCTCTTTTGAGATTCAAGCCAATTGGTGAAATCCCGAGGGGGGTGTGTGTGTGTAAAAGAACAAATAATTGTGCTCTTCAATGACAGTACTTGTTGCGCTATCTCACTGGCATGGGCCAGCCTACTAAAACACAGAGATGATGCACCATCTAAGCTGGTGCTAGTTAGAAGAGAAACCCTCTTTCCCTCAGATCCGGCTTGCACAACCTGGGTCCCAGAAAGCCGACTGCAGCCCACCAGGCAACAATGGTTGCCCTCCAGGGACCTGCTTTTAAAAAGTGAGGCAGTACCACAGGGGAGTTGACAGGCCTCCAGCCAGCTGCATCATACGGCTGCACTTGCCTTGATGAGGCACAAGTTGTGCAGGATCATTGATTAGGCTAGGTAAGAGTGTGAAGCAGCCCACAACCCCCCCCCCCCCGATAAATTTCATCCTCGGGAAACATCTTGAACTCCTGGCTTTGATTCTTTGCTATGTCCAGCTCCTCCGCTCTCCTCCGCTCACACCCAAGAGCCTTGTCTTGCTTTTGGCTGGACGTCAGCCAGTCAAAACCAACGTGCATGGAATGCCGTTCCCCCAGCGCCCTGAGCCTGTCTCACAGAGAGGCATTCATCTCCCCCGAGGAGCCCGTCGACACCAAAGGCTGTGGTGCTGATTAATGGGCATGCTCAATAGCGAGCGAGAAGCGGGGTGTAAAATGAGGACATTTTTCTGGATGAGGAATTAAAGGCAGAGCTGGCCATGAACTTGCTCTGATCTGGGCTGCGTCCACATGCAAAGTTCCACTCGGGGAAGAGGTGACAACTGACAAAGCCGCTTGGTGCCATGTTCTCATCCAGTCTGACTCCACAACTTTGGGGCAGAAGGGAGTGGGATTGACATACATGACTGCATATGCGAGTGCAAGAATCACACCACCGAGTTCTGTTTTTTTAAAAAAACAAATTACCTTTCATTTCACTGTGCTGGGGGGAAAAAACTATTATTTATGTCACACAAAGGAGAAAACAGAGGCAAAACAACCCAAAGAGCTTTTGTAGCCCTTAGATCATTTCTGTATGGCTTCTTTCCAGAACTTTTGAACACTAAATGAAGCCAGTCCAGAGATGGTTTCTCGTGCCCCGTGGAAATCAACAGAACAGAACAAGCTAGTTATAAGTCAACATGAAGTTGCAATTTGTACAGCTAATTTCCTGTAGACTGAAGCAATTACCTCCAATGCAACCCAAGAGGAAATCATCTTAGACAAGGGTGCTTCAAAATGGAGGTTGGTATATTTTAGCGTTCAACGTGCTGATGCCTGAAAGCTGCACAGGGACTCTGCTGATCTCAGTTCTTGATCATGGTAGGCTAGAAAGAATCAGGGTAAAAGCACAGTCCGATCAAGGAATTGTGGACCACTTCCACACTGGACAAATCTCACCTTTGATGCAAATTGCCCCAATTTAGCACTACAGCACTAAGGTAGTCAGCAGACTATGCTGGTAATTTAAACATGCCAACTCCTATGTCTGTTGCCAGCTCTGGATTTTGGTCATCACATCCTCTTAAACAGAACTCGGAGTGGCCACCTGGAAGAAATGTTGCAAGCAAAATATGACTTAAGCACCTTGCACTATGCAACCACTTATGTG
Organism: Podarcis gaigeae; assembly: GCF_964106915.1. NCBI lineage: Eukaryota > Metazoa > Chordata > Lepidosauria > Squamata > Lacertidae > Podarcis > Podarcis gaigeae. The sequence continues at coordinate 5,894 of NW_028153308.1, forward strand.
ATCAGCAATGTTATAACCAGTCCCAGTTAGAAGTGGGAAAATAATTTGCTCAAAAGAAAATGGGAAAGTCAGCTTCCAGACCCTTAGGAAAGCAGTGTGGTCTTCCTAAAATGCTCAGAGAGCTGGGAGAATATCCTCGAAGCCCCTGCTCCCAGCCCCCTTCCTAGTAGGGGAGAAGACTTTGGATCCTTCTATTGTTATTCTAAGCTTAGACTCTGATCCATTCCTCTGAAAACAAGCACTTTCCTTTTATCACTTCCTGCTGCCCTACCCACATTTTGCCAACAAACAAACTTGCAACAGCATCAAGCAATGGCAGCACCTGTCACACTCAAAATCTTTTAACCAGCACCCTTTAACCATAACTTAGTTCGTAGGGACACAGTCAACCTTTGTTTCAGCTGAACCACATCAGACTCTAGGCAAGGAAGGGAATGATTTCCCCTGCCACACCAGATTGTTCTGGTCAGGAAGTGCTTTTGTTTGCAATCTCGATGGTACACCCCCAGCACAGGTTTAGTGCCTCCAGGAGAAGCAAGCCATGCAATGCGTTTGACTAAAGAGGGGATTGTTTTCCTCTTGTTCCAGCCTGGTTATAGGTGCAGTGGGGATGCTAATCCGTCCAGAAGGTGGTAGTTATTTCACATGAACCAAGATGGTTCTCCTGCTGAGATAGTGCCCTCTACTGGCTCTGGGCAAACACAATGCAAACATCTACCTCCTGTCCCCTGCTCAAGGAGAAATGACACTTTAGGCTGCATGGATTTTGCAGGGAAGATCCACAAGCAGAAAACCAGACTCCTTTCTGTTCCCATCCATGTATTTCCCTGCAAACTCCTGCTGATCACCTTGAAACTGGTTTAGGTTATGTGTAGGTAGACTTCATGCACCAGCTGCTAAACTGGACGATTAGACTGCAAGAACCACAAGAGACTGTTCTGGTCTTTGACTGCAGTTTATTGCACTGTGCCTGGATGAGCTCCAAGAGGGCTCACACAGAGCCACACACTGGGCTCCAAGAGGCAGGGCTGGCTTTGCAGATGGAGCTGAGACTACCATGGTCATGCCTATGTGCTTCCCATGGTTTATTGATCAGAAGCTGCACTTCAATGTGCCACACTGAGATGGCATTGGCAGGCATGGCTGCAGAAATGGGCTTCCAGGACCGGGAAGCAATTCTTGTGACCTAGTAGATCTTGAGGATGACGTTGTTGCCATTCCTGGAACCAGGAACCTTTAATCCAGTCGACACCAGAGAGTTAACACAGAGGAGATCACCTTTTTTGGTACTGAAGGAGAAGGAGAGAGGGACAAAGAACAAACACAGCACAAATGAAAGGCCTATCAAAACAGTACATCACAACAGGTGGAATTCAACGTAGTGCAAAATGGGGGATGTGTCCCTGGAAGGAGGTCCATTTGCACAATGAGACTTTTCCTCCCTCTCCTCTCCACCACATGCCCCCTAAACCGTTCTGGAGATCCCTCCAACCCTCCAGAGCAGATTTAATGGGTGTGGAGGAGGCTAACAAATGCATTGTGGAAGTGGAGCAAGTGTAAAAGGTAAAGGTAAAGGTACCCCTGCCCGTACGGGCCAGTCGTGTCCGACTCTAGGGTTGTGCGCCCAGGGACCAGCGCTGTCCGGAGACACTTCCGGGTCACGTGGCCAGCGTGACAAAGTTGCATCTGGCGAGCCAGAGCTGCACACGGAAACACCGTTTACCTTCCTGTCAGTAAGCGGTCCCTATTTATGTACTTGCACCTGGGGGTGCTTTTGAACTGCTAGGTTGGCAGGCGCTGGGACCGAGTAACGGGAGCGCACCCCACTGCGGGGATTCGAACCGCCGACCTTTCGATCAGCAAGTCCTAGGCACTGAGGCTTTTACCCACAGCGCCACCCGCGTCCCGGAGCAAGTGTAGTCCATCATAAAGTGGTTCATCTTTTACAGTGCCACAAGACTCCTTGGAAATAGAATGGCAGCAAGGATCCTGGCGGCCTGTTTTCCAAATATGTGCCTAGAAGAGAAGATGGAGACAGCAGGGGAACAGGAGGCCTCATGGGACTCTCTATTTTCAAGGCTGATGGAGGCTTGCACACTGTTACCAACTTAAGACAGGAGAGCTGTTTGGCAACCGAGAGGTGAGAAGAAGTCCCTGCCAGTGCAATTTTATCTGGTCCCTGGCAGGCCGACTAAGCAGTAATCGAGTGCTGCTTATAGGAGAGGAAGAACAAAGGCTCAAGTGAGAGATATATTACCACCTTTGGAATTGTTTGTAAAGAACAGCTATGTAAGTGTATTTTTGTAGTTCCAGGCTCAAGCATGCATGGCTTAAACAGAGAAGTGTTTACTCTAACAACGGCCACAACTGGATTGGTGGGTTAGCCTGTTTGGCAAAACACACTCCTGGATCACTGCAAGAGTGGCCTCCCAAGAATGACACATGCATGCACATGGAGAGCGGGGGGGGGGGGCGCCCTCTTACATATCAGTTTAGGGCACCAACCTTATGTGGCCAGTTTCACCTGGTCAGCACAGAGCAGGAATTTCTGGACATGTTCAGTGCAGTTGGCTACAGACGTCTGGTTCAGTTTAAGACACTGTTCGAATGCAGCAAATGGTTCAGCACAATCGTGGCGGATTTTCTGTACAATTGGGCTGCAATGAAAGCCACACAGGTGGTTGTGTAAAAGGTGAGAAATTGACAGATACTCTTGTTTGAATGGTTGGAGAAATATCTCACTTTGGCCTGGCACATACATCGCAGTAAGCTCAGCTGTGGCTTACCATTCATGAGCAAGTGTGCTAAAATCATGCCTTCCCCTCCTTCCCAAAGCTGAGAGAAAGCAAAGCACAGAATTAGCATTAGCAATTAGCAAGCAGCACTTGTGGCTTCTGCTCATGATTTGTTTAGAGAGAAGCAAACCATGACCATTGGGTCACACTAAGCCAGTGCTTGAGTTTGTTCCCTTCCAGCTTTGCAAAAAGAGAGACAGGCAGGCAGGCACCACTGTAGCAGAATGCACCAGTATGCTTGCTCATTCATGGTGCACCTAGACTTAGTGTGTCACTCAAACTGCGTCTCTGAGTGCTAGTGCATTGTAGTTGCTAAGAGAGTGAGCCAAAATATCTTCAATTCTCACTTGGCCCTGAACTTACTTAGTAGCCTTTGGCAAACCACTTTATCTCAGTCTTTGTCCCCACACCTGCAAAATGGGGATAATATAAATTATTATACTTATGGATTACTGGGATAATGAACACTGAGCACTTTGGACATTGTCATGGACCCAGATCCCCTCCACAAATGCCTCCTATCCATTCTGCCACTAGACATGTCTTCAATAATTACCCCCAACTCCCATTATGGTTTCCCCTGAACTCATAGAGCTCTCCCAAGTTTCCTACGAGCTCATTTCCACTCATTTAGGCAGAGTACAGGATAGACATTCCCCAGACACAGGCCTAATTTATACACAATGCAGACCACAGAGAAATTGTTACCCGTGTAGGCTTCCAACATGCACTGGCCCCCTCACACAGTGGCTTAGAAGCAGTGCTACTTTTCTAGAAAAAGAGGTGCCAGAACTCGTCTCGTTCTCTTACAAAGGCAATGGTGCCCCCCTGGGAGGAGCCAGAACTATAAAAAAACGCCCTGCTTAGAAGGCTACTAGTCACATCAGTTTAATGTGTGATTTAAGCACGGCATTCAAAGTCAGGCTTTCCTGATGTATGCATATAAAAGGAAGTCACATAGAGGAGGAAGAAAGGTTGTTTTCTGCTGCTCCAGAGAAGTGGACACGGAGCAATGGATCCAAACTACAAGAAAGAAGATTCCACCTAAACATTAGGAAGAACTTCCTGACAGTAAGAGCTGGTCGACAGTGGAATTTGCTGCCAAGGAGTGTGGTGGGGTCTCCTTCTTTGGAGGTCTTTAAGCAGAGGCTTGACAACCATATGTCAGGAGTGCTCTGATGGTGTTTCCTGCTTGGCAGGGGGTTGGACTCGATGGCCCTTGTGGTCTCTTCCAACTCTATGATTCTATGATTCTATTCTATGATCCTGTATAAATCCAGCCATTCAGTCATTGCTTTGAAAGTAGATCCCCAAGCGGGAGGGGGAAAAACATGCACCAGAGGGTTGCCCCCCCCCAACAATGATGCATCAAAGTTTTATCGCACCAAGATGGGCTTGTGGTACGGAATGGTGCCCTGCTTGGAAACTTACTGGGATGACGTGCACTTGGCCATTTCAAGCTTGAGCTGGTGACAGTCCTGCTGCCAGGAGGAAGGGTTGGCAGCCACACACTGGCCATACTGCTCTGCTTCTTTTCGGCAATGCCGGGCGGTCACCTCCAGGGCCGCCTGCCTGTGGGGATGGAGGCACAACAGCATTCATTAGAGTCATCTGATCCAACATGGATAGGATTCCAGCGCAGGTACATGGAGAGCCCTGTAATTTACAGAGTCTCTGCCCCCTCCTCAAAGATTAGCCATGCTCCCTAATCCCTGACATTCGTGGTTATCACTTTGCCATTATTCCACATGCTCCTGGCAAAATCACACCCAACACGTAGGAAGAACTGCTTTGGAGTGCATTGCTAACATCAGGATGTAAATGTAAAATTTCTAGAATTTTTTTTTAAAATGGGGGAAATGCAATGCTCTTTTCTTTTTAAGTGCTCTTTACAAGTCATTTTGTAACATTAGAAGCATGAAGTGCATAACTTGGTTTACCACAGAATTATAAACAGCTCAGGACCGCAATACCTCAAGGACTGCCCCATATGAGCCTACCTAGACCCTGAGATCATCCTCTGAGCCTCCTCTACATGAGGCCTGGAGGGTGGCAGCAGGAGGACGGGGCCTTCTCTGCGCTGCCCCCCCCCTTTGCGAAATGCTCTCCCCAGGGAGACTTGCCTGGCACCTCCATTACACACCTTTAGATGCCAGGCGAAAATATTCTTCTTCAACCTTGGGCTTGTTTAATGTCTTAATTGTGCATCCCGCTCTTTGTCCGTAGTCTCGGGGCATAAAAATGTCACAGCATAAAGATGCAAGATGCCTTTGTGTTGTAGCCCTGGGGGTCTCCCAAGCCAAGCGCCCTAACCATTAGGCCGCGCTCTCCCTCCCTCCCACCGCACTGGGCTTCCGCTCAGGCGCCCCACTCACATGTCGCTCCTGCAGCGCCGAGGCCGGATCCCGTCCTCTGGCGCGCATGCTCCCTCCCGAGGGTGTGTCCCCATCTGCGCATGCGTGCCAGGCTCTCTCGGGCAGCCATGACACTGGAGGCCATGGCGGCACCGGCGCGTAAGACGCGCTAAGGCCACGTTGTATCGCTGCCCCGCCACTGCCGCGGGAGGGGCTGCGCATGCGCGGGGGCTGCGCGCCAGCCGGGCTCGCGGCTGGGCCGGCTGCCCCGGAAGCGGAAGCGGCGCGCGCGGAGCTGGCCGGTGGCGGCGCGGGGTCCCGGGAGAAGGATGGCGGCGGCGGCGGGGGCCGGTCCGGGCCCCGGGGACGAGCTGGTGCAGGACGTGGTTCCGTACCGGCGCCGCTCTCGGCTGCTGTGGGGGACGGTGCTGCCCTTCTGCGTGCTCTACCCGCTCTGGCTGTGGTTCTGGGGGCGCAGCGCCCGCGACTGGGCCTGGGGCGCCGCCGCCGAGGCGCCCGAAGCCGCGCTCCTCTACCTGGCCGCCATCGGCGCCGCCCACCTGCTCACCGCCCTGGCCGGCCTCTGGAGCGTCCACGTCCACTGCCTGCTCTACTGCTGCGCGGTGAGTCGGGCCTCCTGAGGGCCCGGGAAGCCCTTGCGGAGGGACTGAGGAGACCTCGAGGCGGGGGGGGGGGAGGGGCTGTTCATGTGACCAGTTGGAAGTCCTCTTCACGCACGTTTCATTTTACCAGAACAGAATCTGTGTTTGGAGACTCTGCTAGGGCTGGCAGCTGTCTAATTTTAAAGTGGTTGGTTGGTCTAAAAACCTGCCCTTTGTTATACTGCCATACATGGTGGATTGTTCTTATTCCAGGTCATCGTAGGGGTGTCTTGAAAGTAACAATTTCCTACATGAGTATCCCTGTTGCACAGAAAATTTGTAATCAAACCTGTTTTGCAGGAAAAATATTTGTGCTTGCAAAATTGGCTGCATGACAAAATAGACCATTAATGTAATTGGTGTGTGATTATTTGGACAGTCAAGGCCACTTTCAGTTTTTCACCATGACAAAAACTTCTTGCATGATGAAATACATGTAACATGGTGATGTACATGTTACCAACATACATCTACCCTGCATGAAAGTTGGATCCACATGTGTTACTGTCACAGCTGAGGTACTCAGACAGCTGGAGCACAGGATGTTCCCTTATTTCAAAACTTGCAGTTTGATTTGCAGGCTTTGGAGTGGCGTGTATTTCTCTGTTAATTGTTAAGTCTGGCTGATTTCAAAGGTGGGCAATAGCAAATAAGTAAATGGATAATGATCCACTCTGAATATTTTTGCTGCGCTGAAGTTTTTATGAAGTGGCCAGGCTTTCTCCTTGCAATGGCACACTGGTTTCTGGGCAGTGGTGACACTTCTAGGATTGTCCTGTGTATGTCACCAGTAGGGCAAGCTGCATCAGGATATTCTGTATCCACTTCCTCAAGAATCAATGTTGGTTGGGACTTGCTTGATTTGAGTACCACAGACTGAGACCAACAACAGCCTCTGTCAGCCATACCAGTATGTCTCAGTTAGGATGCTGGTGACGAAGAAGAAAATCAAAATACTTATCCTTTTTTATTTCATATTTTTAAGCTGGGAGACAAAGCTGTAAATAACTTTTTGCTGCTTGTGGTATTGTTGGGCACAGCGTCAAAACTTTGTTGGACGGGTGGTAATCTGGTGAACTTTGCTCAGTCGTCTCTTTCCAAGGTCTCTTTCCAAGGCCTTGAAAGCGGCAGGCCGTCTGGTTCTCACAGCTACATTTAACCCCTGCTAAGTTTGCTTTCTTTAAACCACTGGGGTTCCTCATTTCTCTAAAATGCAAGAAAATGTTTTGGGGTTGGGTTTTTTTTTGGGGGGGTCTTTTTAGATTCCTAAACTTTAATTGCATAAGCTTCACTTCCTTTGCTCCCTTTCAAGCAAGTAATAAGCATAGTTCGGGGGGGGGAGCACATGATCTGCATGCAGAAGGTCCCAGGTTCAACTCCCAGTTGAAGGATTGCAGGTAGCAGTGCTAAGTGAGAGCTCTTCCTGAAACTGTTGAGGGGTACTACTGCCAGTCAGAGTTGACACTACTGTGGACCAGCGGTCTGACAGCAGTATAAGGAAGTTTCTTCCATACAAAAATAATCTTCTCTTCCTGCTACACAAAAGGCAAGTGTGTGTAAAATTTAGGGGCTGGACTATAAATCTAAGCTGCTGTCATAACTAAACTTACTGAAAAGTAAATCTCAATGTAGCTGGAGGATCTTTCTTACCTCTGAGCAAATATGGTTAGAACGTGGCAAGCAGTGGCTTGGATCCTAAGGTCAGGTGACTTAAGGAAGCTTGGGGAAGAAGAGTTTTCCATACCCTCTGCCCAGTTTTCGGTGATTTCATGCCCCATCCCTCCTGATTCTATGGAGAGACTCCCACAGAGAGAATCCAAGCCATTAGGTGTAGAATTCTTTATGACACTAAGCACAAGCCCCAATGTCAATATGGAAGACACTAGCTTGATTCAAGCTTTCTACTTCTGCGTTTAATCATCGCATGACAGGGAAGGGGGAAGCAAAGGTGTGTGTGTGTTTATCTTTGTTTTAGAGCAGCGGTTCTCAACCTGTGGGTCACGACCCCTTTGGGGGGGTTGAACGACCCTTTCACAGAGGTCACCTAAGACCAGAGGTCAGCAAGCTTTTGGAGGGTGGGCTCTTCCACTGATGACAGCCTCTGCCTCTCGCAAGGGCAGGCACAGTAGCCGCGCTTAGCAGGGTGGCGGCGGCAGCACGAGCAGCGGCAGCAAACAGCTTGCTCAGATGAGGGACTGCTGGAAATGCGCTCAGCCAGCTCAGCCCAGCCCCCTTCCTCCTCTCAGCCACGCGCAGCCGCCGCTCGCCCATTGACAAGGGCCTCAAACCTTGGCTGGCGATTTGCTACACTGGGAGAAGGGGGAGGTTCCACCGCGGTGAGGGAGGGGGGGAGGAAATGTCAGCGGGGAAAAGCGTCATAAATTCCGTCACTTTTGTAAAGGCGAGCACTTTAAACAGGCAACTGTTTTCGCAACTGTGCAACAAGTTGGATGCGCTGAACAATGCTCTGCTATTTCACACTGAAGTGAGATGGTTGTCTAGAGGAAAAGATTTAAAATGTGTTTTTGAGTTTCGTGATGAACTCAAAACCTTTTTTTAATCAGAAAGTAAGACCGCAGTTTGAAGCACTTTTCAGCAATAAAAGTGAACTGCAGAAAATAGCTTACTTGGTTGACTTCTTTGCCATCTTGAATGGTTAAATTTATCACTGCAAGGGGACGCGGGTGGGGCTGTTGTTAAAACCACAGTGCCTAGGACTTGCCGATCACATGGTCGGCGGTTCGAAACCCCATGGCGGGGTTAGCTCCTGTCTTTCGGTCCCAGCTCCTGCCCACCTAGCAGTTCGAAAGCACCCCTAAGTGCAAGTACATAAATAGGTACCGCCTTATAGCGGGAAGGTAAACGGCGTTTCCGTGCGCTGCACTGGTGCTGGCTCGCCAGAGCAGCTTCGTCATGCTGGCCACGTGACCCGGAAGTGTCTTCGGAGCGCTGGCCCCCGGCCTCTTAAGTGAGATGGGCGCACAACCCTAGAGTCGGACACGACTGGCCCATACAGGCAGGGGTACCTTTACCTTTTATCACTGCAAGGACCAAATGCAACATGCCTCGATTTGTCTGAAAAGATTCGATCATTCCAAATGAAACTTCAGCTTTGGCAAAAAAAAAAAATTGGATCAAAATACAGTGGTAACTCGGGATAAGTACTTAATTTGTTCCGGAGGTCCGTACTTAACCTGAAACTGTTCTTAACCTGAAGCACCACTTTAGCTAATGGGGCCCCCTGCTGCCACCGCGCCGCCGGAACACGATTTCTGTTCTCATCCTGAAGCAAAGTTCTTAACCTGAAGCACAATTTCTGGGTTAGTGGAGTCTGTAACCTGAAGCATATGTAACTTGAAGCGTATGTAACCCGAGGTACCACTGTAAAATTTAGGTGTTGCCTACCTTATGTGCTTTCTTTGAGGAACATGACATTGAACCAGACAAAAGGATTGTGATTATAATTTCTGTGAAAGAACACTTGCACATGCTTGCAGACGAAATTTCATCATACTTTCCAAATCTACCAGACACCCCATTTGCACTTGCCAGAAGCCCATTCACAGTCAAAGTTGAAGATATTCCTGAGTCAGCACAAGAGGAGTTCATTGAATTTATTAACAGTGATGCAGCGAGAACTGATTTCTCTACAAGGCCAGTTACAAAATTCTGGATCAAGTGTTTGCACTCATATCCTGTTCTGTCTGAAAATGTGTTGTGCCTTCTTCTTCCATTTCCAACAACATATCTTTGTGAAACAGAGTTTTCCAGCTTGTTGATTATCAAGTCTACAGAAGTAGACTTGTTGTAGAAGATGATCTTCGTTCTGCTCTTGCAAAGTCTGCCCCAAGAATTTCTGATCTGGTGAGAAAGAAGCAATCTCAACCTTCATGCTGACTTTGGCTTTTTACGCATACTGTCGCAAAATGGAGCAATGTAGTTTACTGTTGTTATATTAAGACTGTTACCCATGCTACACCATGCTTCATGACAAAATTTCATAGAATCATAGGGTTGGAAGAGACCACAAGGGCCATCGAGTCCAACCCCCTGCCAAGCAGGAAACACCATCAGAGCACTCCTGACATATGGTTGTCAAGCCTCTGCTTAAAGACCTCCAAAGAAGGAGACTCCACCACACTCCTTGGCAGCAAATTCCACTGTCAAACAGCTCTTACTGTCAGGAAGTTCTTCCTAATGTTTAGGTGGAATCTTCTTTCTTGTAGTTTGGAACCATTGCTCCGTGTCCGCTTCTCTGGAGCAGCAGAAAACAACCTTTCTCCCTCCTCTATGTGACATCCTTTTATATATTTGAACATGGCTATCATATCACCCCTTAACCTCCTCTTCTCCAGGCTAAACATGCCCAGCTCCCTTAGCCATTCCTCATAAGGCATCGTTTCCAGGCCTTTGACCATTTTGGTTGCCCTCCTCTGGACACGTTCCAGTTTGTCAGTGTCCTTCTTGAACTGTGGTGCCCAGAACTGGACACAGTACTCCAGGTGAGGTCTGACCAGAGCAGAATACAGTGGCGCTATTACTTCCCTTGATCTAGATGCTATACTCCTATTGATGCAGCCCAGAATTGCATTGGCTTTTTTAGCTGCCGCGTCACACTGTTGGCTCATGTCAAGTTTGTGGTCAACCAAGACTCCTAGATCCTTTTCACATGTACTGCTCTCAAGCCAGGTGTCACCCATCTTGTATTTGTGCCTCTCATTTTTTTTTTGACCAGCTTCTTTACAAGAATATCATGGGGCACCTTGTCAAATGCCTTGCTGAAATCAAGGTAGGCTACATCCACTGCGTTCCCTTCATCTACCAGGCTTGTAATTCTGTCAAAAAACGAGATCAGGTTAGTCTGACATGACTTCTTTTTCAGAAATCCATGCTGACTATTGGTGATCACAGCATTCCTTTCTAGGTGCTCACAGACTGTTTGCTTAATGATCTTCTCCAGAATCTTCCCTGGTATTGATGTCAGACTGACTGGGCAGTAATTATTTGGGTCCTCTCTTTTCCCCTTTTCGAAAATAGGGACAACATTTGCCCTCCTCCAGTCTGACGGGACTTCGCCTGTTCTCCAGGAATTCTGAAAGATGACTGCCAGTGGTTCTGAGATCACCCCTGCCAGTTCTTTTAATACTCTTGGATGCAGTTCATCTGGCCCTGGAGACTTGAATACATCTAGACTAGCCAAGTATTCTTGTACTATCTCCTTAGTTATTTTGGGCTGTGTTTCCTCTGCTGAATCATTTGCTCCAAATTCTTCAGGTCGGGCATTGTTTTCTTTATCGGAGAAGACTGAGGCAAAGAAGGCATTGAGGAGTTCAGCCCTTTCTGTGTCCCCTGTTTGCATTTCACCATATTCTCCTCTGAGTGACCCCACTGTTTCTTTGTTCTTCCTTTTGCTACGAACATACCCATAAAAGCCTTTTTTGTTGCTTTTAACCTCTCTAGCAAGTCTGAGCTTATTCTGTGCTTTAGCTTTCATTTATTTGTAATTAGAAATAAATATTTCGCAATATATAATTACATATTGTTTTTGTGATTAATCACTATGCTTTAATTATGTTCAATTTGTAACAATGAAAATACATCCAGCCTATCAGATATTTACATTACGATTCATAACAGTAGCAAAATTACAGTTATGAAGTAGCAGCGAAAATAGTTTGATGGTTGGGGGTCACCACAACATGAGGAAGTGTATTAAAGGGTTGCGGCATTAGGAAGGTTGAGAACCACTGTTTTAGAGAATACAGTGAAAGGGCACAGACAATATTTATTTTAAAACTTACTTGTTAAAGCTCTTAATAGTGAATTAGTTTAAGTAACTGATAGTTATTTACCATCAGTTGTTAATGTTTTGCCATCTGTTAATCATACTCAAAATTAGCTGCTTGAGGCAGCCACTGTATTCTGTCTCATAGTAGGGTCAGTCCTGTGCAAAAGGTTCAAAGGAACAGAGGCTAGTTGTGTATCCATCTCAGATACTGACCTGGTTTATACATAATGCTAAGCAGATGTGAATTTCCAGAGCAAAGATCACAACCGCAAGCCTTGGTTTACTACTCTTGGTTGATTTAGGAAAGACAAACCAAAAGCTCAGATTCAGATGTTCGTCCTAACTCTAAAGACTGTTTTCTTCCCTAATTGTGTGTCTTTCAGGTGCGCAGTCCAAGGAAAGCCACATTGGCTAAAGTTGTGCCAACCCCCAATAACGGTTCTGCAGAATTGGTGCCCATCCATCGAGACCAGGTAAGAAATTCATGGCTGTGGTTCAAAGCAGCTCCCCCATGTGGAACCTTCTGTTATCCCATTTCTGTTTGCCAGCTGGATACAGACTTCGCTAGTCATGACTTGACTTGTTGCTTCAGTGGGACTTTTGACTAAGTCTGGATCTGGCCTATTGATTTCGCACCTTGTAAAAAGCCACAGAAAAGCAGACTTGGCAGCCAAATAAAGGTAGGAAGCATGCAGGCAGGGCATGTTCGAGAGGGTGGGTTAAATTGATTTGTGTCTCTTGTCTATTTCAGACTTTTTTTGCATATTGTGACTTTCAGCTTTGGAGGTGTCCTTTTATTGTGGTACTTTATTGATGCTTGGGTTTACTTTGCTCAGTTTGGAACACAGGAAACTGCCTTATTCTGAGTTGGGCTACTGGTTCATTTAGCTCAGTATTGTTGATACTGATAGGCAGCTGCTCTCCGTCCGGGGTATTAGACAGGAATCCTGTCCCAGCCCTACCTGGAGATGCCAGGGATAGGATCTGGGACCTTCTGCATGCCAAGCAACCGCTTTGCCACTGAGCTTCGGCCCTTCCCTGTTGGGGTGGAGGGGCTGGTGATTGCGCCCACCTTGCGGCAGGGAGTCCTTTTAAACATGACAGTGGAAGTGTCTAAAATCTTACTTGCTAAGCTGGCCTCTTGCATGTGGAAACCTGGTTGCTGTAGCTTTCTTTATTTCTTCTAGGGGGAGGATGGACAGGAGGTCCTTTCCTTCGAATTTCAGAAAATCAAATATTTCTACGAGCTAAATGAGAGGAAAAAATTCCTTCCTGTGCTATTCCCTGTGGAACATCCATTGCAATTTTATCAGAATGCACGTGGCTACCAGGAAGACAAGGAGATCAAAGCAGCAGAGAAGACCTATGGCACCAACAAGTAAGTGGGGCAAACTTGGATCCAACTGCTTTGGGGTAACATTTACGGTGGGCATTTCCAGGAATTGGAGCACTCAGACTTTTGCCCACAGGATGCCTGAATTAATGACTAATTAACTTACAACTATTAGTTGGCAGTACTTTGAATCCAGCATGTGGGTAACATAGTATGAGTTAAGGGTTCTCTGGGGGATACTCTAGCAAAAAATAACCGCTGACAAAACATAGTGCTTAGTGTGATGCGCTGTGCTCAGTGTGGGTCAAGCCACCTGTGGGTAGGTAGGTGTTGGCAGCATCCACCTTCCTTGAGAGACTATGGAGTGTGCATCTGGAGGTGAAGTCAAACTGCCGCATTACCAGTGCTGAAGTGGCCTCCCAGGGTGCGAGCCTCGGCAGTGTGTATAGCAGTCCTGGACTGCCCAGACCACAAGACACACACCTGCCTGCCTCCCTGGTGTGGTCCAAAGGAAAGCAGAGCAATGGATGGGTAGTACTATCAGGTTAATGAGTAACTATAGGAAGAATTTTACAGAAATAGTTTTTCATTTCTGTGTAACTATTTTTTACAGTTTACTACCTGGTGATTCTGTCCTTCCACAGGCGAGCAATTTTATTCTGATTTGGCTCTTGAGTATGCAGTTGTATGCATCAATGGGGCTTACTTCTAAGTAGATATGGGTAGAGGGAAGCATAAATCTCCAGACCTTTTTGAATAAAAGTAGGGGTTCTTTGGTCATTGTTCTACAACTTTTGTGCCCGTGTTGCCTGCACATTGCTCATTAATGGAAGCTGAAAACTCATAGGGCACATCTAGAATATCCCCTACTAGATCTATCCTGTGTCCTGGGCTGAGCACTGCAGTCTTTCCACATGCATTTAGGGGTAGGGATAGTAGAGCAAACGGCCCCTCCCTTTTTACAGTCATCACCTGAACTCAAGCCCTGGCCCTAATCTCTCTGGTACCTCTCTTAGCCCTTAACTGAAGGGCCTCCAGGATTGAGCCAGCAAGTGGAGGCAAGGAAGATTAACCTACTCAACATCTTCCTCTCTTCTTCACAGTTGAAATACAACTTCCTAGCTCTAATCCCTTGTTTTGGCTTCCATCCCAGAAGGATGCTGTCTGCAACAAGGAACACAATTAAGACTCAACACATGCATCAGATTGCACACATTTTTCATGGCCTCCCCTTTCACTCACATTCTAGCCATCACCTCCCCAGCTCCTATTTATTCTTGGGTAATTATGGTGGGGAGAGAATTCTTTTCTTCTCCCATCGTCCACCCACCTAAGCTTCTCAGTCTTAAACTCTTAGTGTTTTGAGGCAAAGTTATGTAGTCTTCAAAGTGATAGATCAACCACGAAAGATGCAGGCATCTACTGTAATTGTGTCTGAAGGAACAGAATACCCCCTTGAATAATGCACCTTTGTCTTAAAGGCCTGCTAAAATTTTAGGGCCTGGAAGATGACAGCAGAACTATCAGGAAAGGTGGGCAACACAATGAAAACTCAAGTCAGTAGCTGCAGCTTCTCTAACAGTATCTGGAAGAACAAGCAAATGATGTAATAATCATGTCAACCAGTAAGAGAGAATTTTCACTCTCCAGTTTTCAGCCAAATGTTAGAGGTTCACTTTCATAAAAATGGCAATGGCCGCAATGGTAATTCTTGTTTCTCTAGTTATTAAATATACACAGTTGAAGTAACTCTAGGACAGACAATGGAATACAAGATTTTGAAACCTTCCTCATAAGCCCTGTTTTATGAAGAGCTTTGTCTGAGGGATTGCTACCCGTCAACTTCTCAGAACAAGCACTTTTGCAATGTCTTAGAGCATCCGGCTTTGTTTCCACTTGGAAACAGAGCCGGATGATCTAAGACATTGCAGAAGTGCTTCCAAGTGGAAACAGAGCAAGCAGAAAGATGGTGAGGTGTCTCGTGTGTGTGTGTGTAATCAAACCTCCAGGGTTTTAGGGGTTGCAAGCAGGACAGAATGTCACAACACAATGCCAAAATAAATCAGGGTTCTGTTTTTCACACAGGGCAGAGATGGTTGTGCCAGAATTCCTTGAACTCTTCAAAGAAAGAGCCACTGCCCCTTTCTTCGTCTTTCAGGTAATCAAAAAGGATATGCAGCATCAGCCTCTTTTTGAGTTTCTGTTCCTTAAACCCAGAATTCCACAGGCAAAATCTCTTACGTATATTTAAAAATTGACACCTTCTATTGTACAGTGGTACCTCGGGTTAAGTACTTAATTTGTTCCGGAGGTCCGTTCTTAACCTGAAACTGTTCTTAACCTGAAGCACCACTTTAGCTAATGGGGTCTCCTGCTGCTGCTGTTGCAGCTTCTGCGCCGCCAGAGCACAATTTCTGTTCTCATCCTGAAGCAAAGTTCTTAACCTGAGGTACTATTTCTGGGTTAGCGGAGTCTGTAATCTGAAGCGTATGTAACGTGAAGCATATGTAACCCGAGGTACCACTGTACTTTGAATCACACACTCCTGCCATACATATTTACCAGGCTGGTATGGACTTAGATGCTGCTCAGCCATTCTTGGCGCAGAAGCTAGCAAGAAAGGTTGCAGCGTTTGGGAATATTTTAGTTTACAGCAAAGGTGCTAAGAGTCGACATGATAGACGTTTGTAAAATTATGCATGACATGAAGAAAGAGAAAAAAATTCCTGCCCTCATAATGCTAGAACTCATGGACATCCAGTGATACTGAATATTGGAAGATTCAGGACTTCTTCATGCTGCACATAGTTAAACTCTGGAACTTGCTCCCCTCAGAGGCAGTCACAGCCACCAGCTTAGCTAACTTTAGAAGCAGCTTAGACAAACCTCTTGTCCTCATCATGGAGGATAAGGATATCTGTGGCCGCCTGCTGTGGTTGCTATGCTCTGTCTCCACAGCTGGAAGCAGTTCTCTTCGGATTACCAGCCGCTGAAACTGCAGCCAGCAAGAGGGCTTTCCCCCTACAGTCATCTGGCTGGCCACCATGAGAACAGGGCGCTGGACCAGATGGGGCATTGGCCTGATTCAGCTTACTGTTCTTCAGTTAAAATTAATGTTTTCTTAAAAGTTTTCAGTGTGTATAAAATATCATATGTTTATGCGAATAACAAAGTTTATACAGGCCCAGCCTCTACCCTCGTGTCCCACATGGACGTTCTTGGAGGGCCTGATGAGTCTAGTAACAAAAGGTTTGCGTTAGGCTGTTGCAGTTTTTGTCTTCTCTCTTTGGTCATTTAACACACACCTGTTTCAAAATGCTTTCAAACCACACAATAATTTGTGGTTCAAGAAAAACAAATCTAAAGTCCACTTGGGTGCCCAGAATTTGTTTCCATGGTTCTTTGGAGCTTGGCCACTATTTCAGCAACCATTGCAACAATCTTATAAGATGGTCCAGTATTATTTATCCCTCTGTTGCAGACCAAGCACCAAGGCTAGAAGCTTGTCCAAGGCTACCTCATGCATTTGAGGCTGAGGAGAAACTTAAATGCTTTTAGCCACTGTGCTAACCAAATCTTCGTTATAGGCCCAAATGGGATTGTTGCTCTGTACCAGTATTGGGAGTGCTTTGTGTTTGTTTCCTACATGTAGGTCTTCTGCGTGGGGTTGTGGTGCCTGGATGAATACTGGTATTACAGTGTCTTCACCCTTTCCATGCTGGTAGCTTTTGAAGCATCTCTCGTCCAGCAGCAAATGAGGAACATGTCAGAGATTCGAAAAATGGGCAACAAACCCTACATGATCCAGGTGAGCCAAGGCAGGAAGTGGTGAGCAATGCTGTGAGACACTGGTCCTTCCCACTTGGAGACAATCTGATGAGGCGCATGGATTCCGGAACGCTGAATCCCTGTTGCTCAGGGTGACCCTAGAGGGCTGATCACTGTGTAGAATGTAGAATGCAGAAGGGAACAGTAATGGCAGGTGCTGGAAGGAGAGCAGTCAGGAGAATAAAGCCAAGGTTGTTGGGGTGAACTTGGAGGTGCCGCCAGAGCCGCAGGGATTGTGCCAGCCCCAGATGGGAGTTAGGAGAATTATCTTGTCATTCAGCTGCTCCTCACCTGCCTAAAGGGTTTGTTATCAACAATACTCACAAAGCCATGGCGATTCTTCTCTTGCACCAATCCCCATGGCTTCCCCATCTCCCCTGTTCATGCAAGGGCATTGGGAAGACAGTTGTCAGGTGGTGCTGTAGTTGATCAAGGGAGTGCAGGAGGCTCTTGACCTGACCAGGCCTGAGTTTCCAAAGTATTAGAACGGGGTTGCTGTTTGATAGATTAACCTGTGATGGCTAATTGGTCCAACAGTCTCCATTCAGGAGTCCTTGAGCCCAAGCTGATATGAATTGTAGGTATGACGAGGTGAGTTTGGGGAAGTTGGTCTGTGGACAGCTCCAGCTCCTCTTCCTCTAGCATCCTAAATGCCACCCTTCTGTGAACCACCCTGAGATCTGTGGATGAAGATTAAATTAATAAAGAACAATAGTACTAATAATATCTCTTCCTCTTGCAGGTTTATAGAAACAGGAAGTGGCGTCCAATTTCCAGCGATGAGATAATTCCAGGGGACATTGTGTCCATTGGTAAGATCAGTGTTGCGCTGATAAGAGCCCTGCCACCCACAGTCTTAATTAGCTCAACTATGTGTATAAATTAGCATGTGCATATTTCATGCAACTTTGTGTCATGGGCCTGAAGCCGGAGTCTTTTCAATACCTGACACAGTCCCTCTCTCAAGATTCCTGAGACCTTATGAGCAAAGGCCCCACCTTCCCCCCAGTCCTTCTGAGCATCCAACTCTCACTTCCAGGCCGCTCCCCCCATGAGAACCTTGTGCCGTGCGATGTGCTGCTGCTGCGCGGAAGGTGCATCGTAGATGAAGCCATGTTGACTGGAGAGTCAGTGCCTCAAATGAAGGTTTGCCTGATGATTTCTGCTAATTTAGTCACAATTTATTTAGTGTTAGCAGGATGCCTGGCAGTTATACAATCTGCAGAAGACAGTGCTGACCCAGGAAAATGGACACAGTGAAAGTGAAATGGGGAAACGGGCCATATAGATGCTGCGGGGTGGGGCTGCATGAAAGTTGACATAGTGGAAGGGATCAAACGGGGACACCTGGGGAGCAAGGAGTGAAAGTGAAGGAGAGAGGAGGTGTAGCTTTGAATAGTAAGGAAGAGAAACATGAAGCTGACGGGGGAAATGGCAGCAATGTGTTCGCTTATGCAGAGGGAGAGATTGCCATGGCAACAAGAGGCAAAGCCAAAATTTTGGAGGAGAGGTTTGGCAATTATTATGAGCGATATGGAACCTCCATGTTCAGAGGTGGCGTATTTTAGAGCCTTGGGTAGTGGGACCATCTCATTCTGCCTGCTTGTTGCCAGTGTCTTATGAGTGGCCGTTGCTGGACGCAGGAGGCTGGACTAGATCAATTTGTCCTGATCTGGCAAGGCAGCTTTTGTTTACTATACATCATCTGTGGGAAGTCATTGGCTTTAGGTAGCAGAGTGAACTCCAGCTGAGTTCAGGATTCACTGGTTTTGGTTGGTTAATGAATCTAAAAAAACAACAACCCCAAAACAAGGGCAGCTTGTGTGTATCCAGCACAGCTTGATGGATCCCTTGCCTTGGTAATGGGTGGTGCTCCCTCCCATCGTCCCCAGTGTGGAGTCCTCTGACTTACTGCACAAGAGAAGAAACAAGAAGTGGCTTGTTTTATGCCGGTGGTGCTTTTCTAGTTCCAGATTCAAATTGCAAATAGCACAGTGCTTATATTTATTTAAAAACAAACAAACTGGCAAAGCAATCCAGTTATACAGAGCATCAAAGCACAACAACACTTAGTTTTGTTTGTTGAATTTATTAGATGCACTTTTCTAAAAGAAGACTCAAGTTGTCTTGGAGCAGTTAAAATATACAAACATTTATATAAAATGAAACAATAGAAACAGTCACCATAAAATAATAAAACTGCACTACCCCAACAGTATAATGAAACATCAGGGAAGGCCAGTTACCAAAGACTGATATAAAACTCATCCCATCAAATATCTGGGAGTAGAGGAATGTCAACTTCACACTGAAAAATACTGTTTTTAGATGCTTTTTATTTTATTTTAAATTATATTAAGAACATAAGAGCATCCGTCATTCTGTTCTCACAGTGGCCAATCAGATGCCCTTATGGGAAGCCCACAAGGGAAGCCCTCAGACAAAATATGGGAAGCAGTTCTGAATCACATACCTGATGTTCTCCCTCCAACTGTAGAAGCAGCTGCAGATTTCCAAAGTTGAGGAATGAGGGAGATTCTCAGTCCCTGGATTTTAGAGTCTTTTGTGTTAAAATATCACTACATATAGCTTGCTCCCTTGTGACCAAGAATGCAGGCAGGTGCAGAGCAGGTTGTTGATGTCTGTCTACATTTGTACCTGCCTAATGTAGGCGGAATAGTTGGGCCAGGCATTATTGGACATCTGTTATCAGTTCCCAAATGTGCTTTTTTCTTCTTCTTTTATTGTAGGAGCCAATCGAAGAGTTAGACCCAGAATATGTCTTGGACATGAAGGCTGATTCCAGATTGCACATAATTTTTGGGGGAACGAAAGTTGTACAGCACATCCCACCGCAAAAAGCAAGCACAGGCCTGAAACGTATGTACATGCCTATATAGCTTGAATCAATGGCAGGGAAGCTCTTAAAATGTCATTCCCTGAACAGTTTAGTTGCTGCTTGATTGCTGATATAATAAACCCGCTAACTTTAGCACTAAGAGTACCATATATACTTGAGTATAGCCGACCCAAATATAAGCCAAGGTACCTAATTTTAGCACAAAAGATGGGAAAACTTAATAATAATAATGATGATGATGATGATAATTATTTTTATTTATACCCCGCCCTCCCCAGCCAAGGCCAGGCTCAGGGCGGCTTACAAGCAATAATAAAAACAAGTTGAATGATTACAACTTAAAAACAAAATTAAAATACAACATTAAAATATTGAAACATTAAAATATTAAAATGTAGCCTCATTGCATTATTGACTCGAGTATAAGCCGGTTCACCACACCACAAACCTGGTGGTGGTGGCAGCGGCGGAGGAATCATAGAATCATAGAGTTGGAAGAGACCACAAGGGCCATCGAGTCCAACCCCCTGCCAAGCAGGAAACACCATCAGAGCACTCCTGACATATGGTTGTCAAGCCTCTGCTTAAAGACCTCCAAAGAAGGAGACTCCACCGCACTCCTTGGCAGCAAATTCCACTGTCGAACAGCTCTTACTGTCAGGAAGTTCTTCCTAATGTTTAGGTGGAATCTTCTTTCTTGTAGTTTGGAACCATTGCTCCGTGTCCACTTCTCTGGAGCAGCAGAAAACAACCTTTCTCCCTCCTCTATGTGACATCCTTTTATATATTTGAACATGGCTATCGTATCACCCCTTAACCTCCTCTTCTCCAGGCTAAACATGCCCAGCTCCCTTAGCCGTTCCTCATAAGGCATCGTTTCCAGGCCTTTGACCATTTTGGTTGCCCTCCTCTGGACACGTTCCAGTTTGTCAGTGTCCTTCTTGAACTGTGGTGCCCAGAACTGGACACAGTACTCCAGGTGAGGTCTGACCAGAGCAGAATACAGTGGCACTATTACTTCCCTTGATCTAGATGCTATACTCCTATTGATGCAGCCCAGAATTGCATTGGCTTTTTTAGCTGCCGCATCACACTGTTGGCTCATGTCAAGTTTGTGGTCAACCAAGACTCCTAGATCCTTTTCACATGTACTGCTCTCAAGCCAGGTGTCACCCATCTTGTATTTGTGCCTCCCATTTTTTTGCCCAAGTGCAATACTTTACATTTCTCCCTGTTAAAATTCATCTTGTTTGTTTTGGCCCAGTTCTCTAATCTGTCAAGGTCGTTTTGAAGTGTGATCCTGTCCTCTGGCCGCTCGTCCCTCCGCTGCTCGTAAGAGCAGGCATAGAAGCTGCGGCTCCTGTGCCTGCCCTTCCAAGAGGCAGGCGGCGGCGGTGGAACCAGCAGCGAGAAAGCGCTCCTTTTGGATTGCTTGTCCCTCCACCACGCTGCCCACCTCACTCAAGTATAAGCCGAAGGGGGCTTTTTCAGCGTAAAAAATATGGTGAAAAAGTTGGCTTATACACAAGTTTATACGGTAATCTCTCAGTAGGAAAGACCCGTGGAAACCTGTGCTTTCCCCTTTCTTCTCTGGCAGAATTTCCCTGGTGCAGAATTTAAAGTCATCACTTTTAGCTGTGAGATGAGGATATACACCTGTTCAGAAACTGAAACTTTGAGATCAAGTAGACATGCAGACATTGGTAGTGAAGCAGCTGGTGCTAGAATAAGCAAAAGCGTCCAGTTTCTCCAACAGAATCTACCTGAGTGATTCACATTATAGAATTAAACTTGCATTATAAAACAGCATACAGGCAAAAGAGCCAAGCTTGGATAAATTACACAATTAGGGGTAGCTCAAATACTCCTTAATTACAGAATTGTATATTATTTATTCCTTTTGAATAATATGCATTTCTGACAATAATAGGATTTCATTATCGTATGATGCAGATTGGGAAGGCATTTAAAAATATAGAATAAAAAATTATTTTAAAAAACACAATTTCAAAGGGAGAGAGAGGGGAAACTTTTGCTGAAAATGCTATAAGTCAGGTAAAGGTAAAGGGACTCCTGACCATTCGGTCCAGTTGTGGCCGACTCTCAGGTTGCGGCGCTCATCTAGCTTTGTTGGCCGAGGGAGCCAGCGTACAGCTTCCGGGTCATATGGCCAGCAGGACTAAGCCGCTTCTGGCGAACCAGAGCAGCGCACAGAAACACCGTTTACCTTCCTGCCGGAGCAGTACATATTTATCTACTTGCACTTGACATGCTTTCGAACTGCTAGGTTGGCAGGAGCTAGGACCGAGCAACGGGAGCTCACCCCGTCGCAGGAATTCGTACCACCAACCTTCTGATTGGCAAGTCCTAGGCTTTGTGGTTTAACCCACAGCGCCACCTGCGTCACCATAAGTCAGATACAACTCCTTCAAAACATGATCCAAGAGAAACTGCCTGAGCCTGGAAGAGAGGGAGAGGCACTATGATTCACCACAGATCTACCAACACCTTTGCGTCTTCTGCGCTGTGTAAGCTTAGACTGGTTTCTGCATGTTGCAGCTTCCTTCCTTCGCTTTAGCTCTTCTGCATTTCTTGATGGTCTATCCTGGCGCCATGTAGCAGCTGAAGCCAAAGTGTTCATGTCCGAAGGACTTCTTTGGAAGAACTGCACAACTTGACCTATTCATCTGCTCATTTTTTCATACCAACATGTTGCGTAATCCTTTTCCTTTATACCTCTTCACAGCGGTTGATAACGGGTGTGTGGCCTATGTTCTAAGGACAGGCTTCAATACATCTCAGGTAAGAAACGAGAGCCACTGGGCTTCCGCTTGCACAACTGTCACCCAAAATTGGTTTGGGGTTTGTGTCAGGAGAACCCTCAAAACAGCACTTCGAGGGAGGAGGGGGCAGACCACTGTACTTAACATGAGATAGTAGAAACCTGTTTTCATGTTTATTTTACCCTTGGGAGTAATCCACCTGACTTGGCAGGTAAAGAGACAAAGACTTGTCTGGATATTTAGCTCCACCTTCAGGAGCCCTTGATTATCAAGGGACTTCGGTTTGCCTTCCTGAAGCTTCTGATAACCCTTGAAGCTCTCATAAGTAAACGGGGGGGGGGGGGTTGTGTTGAGCTGAGGACTTAGGAGAGCTAATCTTTGGAGAGCTAATCTTGGAAGCAAGCCCTGGGAACCTTTTGCTACTGTCCTAAGAGCGTATGGCGCTTTCAGCCTTGCTACTGTCCTAAGAGCGTATGGCGCTTTCAGTCAATCTGATTTTTCAGGGATTAAACTGTTTAGCCAGCAGGGTCCTTCTTACTGAACTGCAGTGGGCAGGTGAATCTCAATAAGAAGTTCTTAAAAGTCTTGTTTTATTGCTCTCTCACTGCCCCTAGTCTCGTTAACTAAAAACATTTCCTGCCACTTCTCCTGAGGGAGGTTATTGCTGCCTCCCCCTGACAACTCTTCCTCCCTCCCAGGGGAAGCTTCTGCGTACCATCCTCTTTGGTGTGAAGCGGGTGACAGCCAACAACTTGGAGACCTTCATCTTCATCCTCTTCCTGCTCGTCTTTGCCATTGCAGCGGCAGCGTATGTGTGGGTTGAAGGTGATTTTTTATTTCTGGAACCTAGGTTTCTTACAGATCAGAAAATAGTATCAGTGAGGGCACAGGTTGGGGTTTCATAGAAGGAGCATACATTTGATATGGCTGCCTGAGTGTTGACAGGGATGCAGCCTCACCTAGATGGTTTTTTCCTTGATGATGGGCTGTCCTGCTATGTATCCATTGCTCCCTAGAACAGTAAATCCTGTACACATGATTTGGCAGCCTTTTCTGTGGGTGGAGATGCTGAGATCACAAGAAACTTAACTCTTTTTTTTTAAAAAAAAAAGAAATCATTTCTCCTGGCACACTAGCAGTTCTCTTGTAGCTCATAGGCATTCCGCAGCATGTGGTTTGGGAAACATTGTTCTGATTGTATTGGTGGACTTTGCAGCAGTAAAATGGCATAAATATGTGTCTGCTCCCCTTCCCAAGGCACCAAGGACCCCAGCAGGAACCGTTACAAGCTCTTTCTGGAATGCACTTTAATCCTCACCTCAGTTGTCCCACCTGAACTCCCCATCGAGCTCTCTCTGGCCGTCAACACCTCACTCATTGCTCTCGCCAAATTGTGTAAGTACCAAGCCTCACCAAGAAATGAAGCTGCAGGCTTTGAAATTGCAGGGGGTGAAACTGCTGACCTGATTGCATTTCTAGGAAGTGTCCCTGTTTTATTTATTTCACAGCTTGTTCTACCCTCAGGTTCTGAGCAGTTTGCTAACTTTATTTTTATTGCAGGATACTGTGTTCTACAATATTTGACTATTATGGCCTTATAAACAAAGCGCAACAAAAGAAGTTGCTTATGTAATAGTTGGCTAGATGTAGGGGTCTTGTCCAGCACTTATCCCCTCTCAGATTCCCATAGACTTCAGGTCCCATGAACAAGGGGCTTAATCTTTCCCTTCTCTCCCCCCTCCCCACCATAAGGTTTCATCCCCACGTCTTGATTTAGAATGCCTACCACCCTGTCTCATGGACTTGAGTGTCCTCCTATGAGATGTCTGGGACCATTGGCCCGAGAGCAGAATCCCTGTTGCCATGGTGAAGCAGCCCATAGTTCTTAGAACCACTGGCTTTGTTGCCCTATTCCTCCTAGAAGTATGCATTTGTAAAAACTCATTACTAAAATAAACCCTTTCTCTTCGGTGGCCACTCAGTCCATGCCCAAACAGAACTGTTTCATGTTTACCATCTGAGAGGTGGGTATACCCTTTATCTTGTAATTGCATAGCAAATGAGCACAAGCACGTTTGTCTTTTTGTTAAACTTACTGGGTAGTAGCCACAAAGACCTATGCTTGTGCAACAGAATTGCCCATCCCTCTCCTCCCCCCCCATATGCCCCCCCCCCAGAAATGTTTTTGGGGTTTTCCCAAGCCTCCATAACAGATTTGGCAGTGGGCATGCAAGGAGAGGGGAAGTTCTGTTGCACAAGCAAAGTGACTTCACTGGGTACAGACCCCCGTGTCGTTTTCCTCACTTGATTGTGTATGTGTGTGCAGGCACGCGCACACATGCCTCCTCCTCCTCTGCTTGGAGAGAGGGCAGTGATGGAGGAGGCCTTCACACAAAAAGGAAGGTATATTTTAAATTTTTGACCACCATGAGTGGGGCCCAGTAGAAAAAAGGGGGGTAGTGATCGCTGACCTCTCCCTCTCTCTTTGTTTTCTTGAAGATGTTTACTGCACCGAGCCATTCCGCATCCCCTTTGCAGGGAAGGTCCAGATTTGCTGCTTTGATAAAACGGGCACCCTGACCAGTGACAGCCTAGTGGTGAGAGGTGTGGCTGGGCTGAGGTAGGTCCTTGGTGGAGTGAGCCAAAGGAGGCTGTTCAGAGCTATCATGAGCTCTCTTCACTTTTTAAATTATTACTATTTTATATTATTTGTGAGTCACTTTATCTTGCCCAGGGCCACCCAAAG
>NW_028153307.1:0-11840 GCF_964106915.1 Podarcis gaigeae
AAAGTGAAGGAACGGAAGAAAGAGGAAGGAAGGAAGGAAGGAAGAGAAAAGAAAGAAAGAAAGAAAGAAAGAGGAAGGGAGGGAGGGAGAAAGAAAGGGAAAAGGAAGGAAGAAAGAAAGAAAGAAAGAGAGAGAGAGAGAGAGAGAGAGAGAGAGAGAGAAAGGAAGGGAGGGAGGGAGGGAGGAAGGAAGAAAGAAAGAGAAAGGAAGGGAAGGAGGGAGGGAGGAAGAAAGAGGAAGGAAGGAAGGAAGGAAGGAAGGAAGATAAAGGAAGGGAGGGAGGGAGGGAGGGAGGAAGGAATGGAAAAGAAAGGAAAGAAGGAAGGAAGGAAGGAAGGAAGGAAGGAAGGGAGGGAGGAAGAAAGAAAGAAAGAAAGAAAGAGGGAGGGAGGGAGGGAGGAAGAAGAGGAAGGAAGGAAGGAAGGAAGGAAGGAAGGAAGGAAGGAAGATAAAGGAAGGGAGGGAGGAGGAAGGAAGGAAGGAAAAGAAAGAAAGAAAGAAAGAAAGAAAGAAAGAAAGAAAGAAAGAAAGAAGAAAGAGAGAGAAAGGAAGGGAGGAAGAAAGAAAGAAAGAAAGAAAGAAAGAAAGAAGGAAAGAAAGAAAAAGAGAGAGAGAGAGAGAAAGGAAGGGAGGGAGGAAGGAAGGAAGGGAAAAGAAAGAAAGGAAGAAAGAAAGAAAGAAAGAGAAAGGAAGGAAGGAAGGAGGAGAGAGAGAGAGAGAGGAAAAGAGAGGAGAAAAAAGAGCAAGAGGAAAAGAGAGAGCAAGGAGAAAGAAGGAGAGGGAAAAAAGAAGAGGAAAAGAGAGAAGGAGGGAAGAGAAGGAGAGGAAAAGAGAGAACGAGAAGAGAGGAGAGAGAGAGAAGGAGAGGGAAAGAGGAGAGAAAAGGGGAGAAGGAGAGGAGAGAAGGAGAGATAGAAGGAGAGAAGAGAAGGAGAAGAAAAGAGGAGAGAGAGAGAGAGAAGGAGAGGAAAAGAGAGAACAGGAAGAGAGGAGAGAGAGAGAGAGAGAGAGAGAGGAGAGAAAAAGGGAGGAGAGAAGGAGAGAAAGGAAAAGGAGAGAAGAGAAGGAGAAGAAAAGAGAGGAGAGAGAGATAGAGAGAAGGAGAGGCAAAGGATAGAGGAAAAGGGAAAAGGAGAGGAGAGAAAGAGAGGAAAAGGAGAGAAGAGAAGAAAAGAGAGAACGAGAAGAGAGGAGAGAGAGAGAGAGAGAGAGAGAGAGAGGAGAGGAAAAGAGGAGAGGAGAGAGAGAGGAAAAAGAGAGGAAAAGAGGAGAGGAGAGGAGAGGAGAGGAGAGAGGAAAAAGAGAGGAGAGAGAGAGAAGGAGAGAAGAGAAGGAGAAGAGGAGAGAGAGAGAGAGAAGGAGAGAAGAGGAGAAGAGAGGAGAGGGAGAGAGAGAGGGGGAGAGAAGGAGAGGAGAGGAGAGGAGAGAGGAGAGAGAGAAAGAGGAAAAGAGAGGAGAAAAAAGAAGAGGAAAAAAGAGAGCAAGGGGAAAGAAGGAGAGAGGGAAAATAAAGAAGAGGAAAAGAGAAGGAGGGAAGAGAAGGAGAGGAAAAGAGAGAACGAGAAGAGAGGGGAGAGAGAGAGGAAAAGAGTAGAAAAAAGAACAAGAGGAAAAGAGAGAGCAAGGAGAAAGAAGGAGAGAGGGGGAAAAAGAAGAGGAAAAGGGAGGAGAGAAGGAGAGGAAAAGGAAAGAAGAGATGGAGAAGAAAAGAGAGAACGAGAAGAGAGGAGAGAGAGAGAGAGAGAAGGAGAGGGAAAGAGAAGGAGAGAAAAAGGGAGGAGAGGAGAGGAGAGAGAGGGAAAGGAGAGGAGAAGAAAAGAGAGAACGAGAAAGAGAGAGGAAAAGAGAGGAGAAAAAAGAACAAGAGGAAAAGAGAGAGCAAGGGGAAAGAAGGAGAGAGGGGGAAAAAGAAGAGGAAAAGAGAAGGAGGGAAGGAGAAGAAAAGAGAGGAGAGAGAGAGAGAAGGAGAGGAGAGAAGAGAAGGAGAAGAAAAGAGAAGAGAGAGAGAGAGAGAGAGAACGAGAGGAGAGAAGGAGAGAGAGGAACAGGAAAGACGAGATGGAGAAGAAAAGAGAGAACGAGAAGAGAGGAGAGAGAGAGAAGGAGAGGGAAAGAGGAGAGAAAAAGGGAGGAGAGGAGAGAGAGGGAAAGGAGAGGAGAAGAAAAGAGAACGAGAAAGAGAGAGGAAAAGAGAGGAGAAAAAAGAACAAGAGGAAAAGAGAGAGCAAGGGGAAAGAAGGAGAGAGGGGGAAAAAGAAGAGGAAAAGAGAAGGAGGGAAGGAGAAGAAAAGAGAGGAGAGAGAGAGAGAAGGAGAGAAGGAGAGAAGAGAAGGAGAAGAAAAGAGAAGAGAGAGAGAGAACGAGAGGAGAGAAGGAGAGAGAGGAACAGGAAAGACGAGATGGAGAAGAAAAGAGAGAACGAGAAGAGAGGAGAGAGAGAGAAGGAGAGGGAAAGAGGAGAGAAAAAGGGAGGAGAGGAGAGAGAGGGAAAGGAGAGGAGAAGAAAAGAGAGAACGAGAAAGAGAGAGGAAAAGAGAGGAGAAAAAAGAACAAGAGGAAAAGAGAGAGCAAGGGGAAAGAAGGAGAGAGGGGGGAAAAGAAGAGGAAAAGAGAAGGAGGGAAGGAGAAGAAAAGAGAGGAGAGAGAGAGAGAAGGAGAGCAGGAGAGGAGAAGAAAAGAGAAGAGAGAGAGAGGAGAGGAGAGAAGGAGAAGAGAGGAGAGCGAGAGAACGAGAGGAGAGAAGGAGAGAGAGGAACAGGAAAGACGAGATGGAGAAGAAAAGAGAGAACGAGAAGAGAGGAGAGAGAGAGAAGGAGAGGAAAGAGGAGAGAAAAAGGAGGAGAGGAGAGAGAGGGAAAGGAGAGGAGAAGAAAAGAGAGAACGAGAAAGAGAGAGGAAAAGAGAAGAGAAAAAAGAACAAGAGGAAAAGAGAGAGCAAGGGGAAAGAAGGAGAGAGGGGGGAAAAGAAGAGGAAAAGAGAAGGAGGGAAGGAGAAGAAAAGAGAGGAGAGAGAGAGAGAAGGAGAGCAGGAGAGGAGAAGAAAAGAGAAGAGAGAGAGAGAGGAGAGGAGAGAAGGAGAAGTAAAGAGAGGAGAGCGAGAGAACGAGAGGAGAGAAGGAGAGAGAGGAACAGGAAAGACGAGATGGAGAAGAAAAGAGAGAACGAGAAGAGAGGAGAGAGAGAGAAGGAGAGGGAAAGAGAAGGAGAGAAAAAGGGAGGAGAGGAAAGGAGAGAGAGAGGGAAAGGAGAGGAGAAGAGAGAACGAGAAAGAGAGAGGAAAAGAGAGGAGAAAAAAGAACAAGAGGAAAAGAGAGAGCAAGGGGAAAGAAGGAGAGAGGGGGGAAAATAAGAGGAAAAGAGAAGGAGGGAAGGAGAAGAAAAGAGAGGAGAAAGAGAGAGAAGGAGAGCAGGAGAGGAGAAGAAAAGAGAAGAGAAAGAGAGGAGAGGAGAGAAGGAGAAGTAAAGAGAGGAGAGAGAGAGAATGAGAGGAGAGAAGGAGAGAGAGGAACAGGAAAGACGAGATGGAGAAGAAAAGAGAGAACGAGAAGAGAGAGAGAGAAAGAGAAGGAGAGAAGAGAAGAAGAAAAGAGAAGAGAGAGAGAGAGAGAGGAGAGGAGAGGAGAGAAGGAGAAGTAGAGGAGAGAGAGAGAACGAGAGGAGAGAAGGAGAGAGAGGAACAGGAAAGACGAGATGGAGAAGAAAAGAGAGAACGAGAAGAGAGAGAGAGAGAAGGAGAGAAGAGAAGAAGAAAAGAGAGAACGAGAAGAGAGAGAGAGAGAGAAGGAGAGAAGAGAAGAAAAGAGAAGAGAGAGAGAGAGAGGAGAGGAGAGAAGAAGAAGTAAAGAGAGGAGAGAGAACGAGAGGAGAGAAGGAGAGAGAGGAACAGGAAAGACGAGATGGAGAAGAAAAGAGAGAACGAGAAGAGAGAGAGAGAGAGAGAGAAGGAGAGAAGAGAAGAAGAAAAGAGAAAAGAGAGAGAGAGAGAGAGAGAGAGAGGAGAGGAGAGAAGGAGAAGTAAAGAGAGGAGAGAGAGAGAACGAGAGGAGAGAAGGAGAGAGAGGAACAGGAAAGACGAGATGGAGAAGAAAAGAGAGAACGAGAAGAGAGAGAGAGAGAGAGAGAGAGAGAAGGAGAGAAGAGAAGAAGAAAAGAGAAAAGAGAGAGAGAGAGAGAGAGAGAGAGAGGAGAGGAGAGAAGGAGAAGTAAAGAGAGGAGAGAGAGAGAACGAGAGGAGAGAAGGAGAGAGAGGAACAGGAAAGACGAGATGGAGAAGAAAAGAGAGAACGAGAAGAGAGAGAGAGAGAGAAGGAGAGAAGAGAAGAAGAAAAGAGAAGAGAGAGAGAGAGAGGAGAGGAGAGAACAAGAAGTAGTAAAGAGAGGAGAGAGAGAGAACGAAAGGAGAGAAGGAGAGAGAGGAACAGGAAAGACGAGATGGAGAAGAAAAGAGAGAACGAGAAGAGAGAGAGAGAGAGAGAAGGAGAGAAGAGAAGAAGAAAAGAGAAGAGAGAGAGAGAGAGAGGAGAGGAGAGAAGGAGAAGTAAAGAGAGGAGAGAGAGAGAACGAGAGGAGAGAAGGAGAGAGAGGAACAGGAAAGACGAGATGGAGAAGAAAAGAGAGAACGAGAAGAGAGAGAGAGAGAGAGAGAGAGAAGGAGAGAAGAGAAGAAAAGAGAAGAGAGAGAGAGAGAGAGGAGACGAGAGAAGGAGAAGTAAAGAGAGGAGAGAGAGAGAACGAGAGGAGAGAAGGAGAGAGAGGAACAGGAAAGACGAGATGGAGAAGAAAAGAGAGAACGAGAAGAGAGAGAGAGAGAGAGAGAGAGAAGGAGAGAAGAGAAGAAGAAAAGAGAAGAGAGAGAGAGAGAGAGAGGAGAGGAGAGAAGGAGAAGTAAAGAGAGGAGAGAGAGAGAACGAGAGGAGAGAAGGAGAGAGAGGAACAGGAAAGACGAGATGGAGAAGAAAAGAGAGAACGAGAAGAGAGAGAGAGAGAGAGAAGGAGAGAAGAGAAGAAGAAAAGAGAAGAGAGAGAGAGAGAGGAGAGGAGAGAAGAAGTAGTAAAGAGAGGAGAGAGAGAGAACGAGAGGAGAGAAGGAGAGAGAGGAACAGGAAAGACGAGATGGAGAAGAAAAGAGAGAACGAGAAGAGAGAGAGAGAGAGAGAGAGAGGAAGGAGAGAAGAGAAGAAGAAAAGAGAAGAGAGAGAGAGAGAGAGGAGAGCAGAGAAGGAGAAGTAAAGAGAGGAGAGAGAGAGAACGAGAGGAGAGAAGGAGAGAGAGGAACAGGAAAGACGAGATGGAGAAGAAAAGAGAGAACGAGAAGAGAGAGAGAGAGAGAGAGAGAAGGAGAGAAGAGAAGAAAAGAGAAGAGAGAGAGAGAGAGGAGACGAGAGAAGGAGAAGTAAAGAGAGGAGAGAGAGAGAACGAGAGGAGAGAAGGAGAGAGAGGAACAGGAAAGACGAGATGGAGAAGAAAAGAGAGAACGAGAAGAGAGAGAGAGAGAGAGAGAGAGAGAGAAGGAGAGAAGAGAAGAAGAAAAGAGAAGAGAGAGAGAGAGAGGAGACGAGAGAAGAAGAAGTAAAGAGAGGAGAGAGAGAGAACGAGAGGAGAGAAGGAGAGAGAGGAACAGGAAAGACGAGATGGAGAAGAAAAGAGAGAACGAGAAGAGAGAGAGAGAGAGAAGGAGAGAAGAGAAGAAGAAAAGAGAGAACGAGAAGAGAGAGAGAGAGGAGAGAAGAGAAGAAAAGAGAGAACGAGAAGACATGACAGCCACATTCCAGGATCTCCAGGCGACGGAAGGTTCCGGAACCCACCTGTGGAAGCGCTGGACCTCGTGAGCGCTGCCCAATAGCTGGCTCCGTTCTTCGGCCAATCGCTGGAGGGATCGCCAGCGCTCGTTCAGTTCCTGGAAGACCAATCAATAATAATTAATAATAATAATAATGATAATATCAATAACAACAATATTAATAATATTATAATAATAATAATAATATTAAGAAGGCGAGGAGAAGAGAGGAAAAGAAAGAAGAACGAGAAAAAGAAAGGAGAGAAGGAGAAGAAAGAAGAAGAGGAAGAGAGAAGAACAAGAAAAAAAGGAGAGGAGAGAAGGAGAAGAAAGAAGAAGAGGAAGAGAGAAGAACAAGAAAAAAAAGAAGGAGAGGAGAGAAGGAGAAGAAAGAAGGAGAGGAAAAGAGAGAAGAACGAGAAAAAGAAAGAAGATGAGAGGAGAAGAAAGAAGAAGGGGGAAAGAGAGAAGAGGAAAAGACAAGAAAGAAGAGGAACAGAGAGAACGAGAGGCGAGGAGAGAAGGAAAGGAAAAGAGAGAAGAAGAAAGAACGAGGAAAAGAGAGAAGGAGCAGAAGAAAAGAGAGAACAAGGAGAGGAGGAGAGGGAAAGAGAGAATAAAGAACGAGAAAAAGAGAGAAGGAGAGGAGAGGAAAGAAGAAGAGGAAAAGAGAGAACAAGGAGAGAAGGAGAGGAAAAGAAAAGAAAGAAGAGGAACAGAGAGAACGAGAGGCGAGGAGAGAAGGAAAGGAAAACGAGAAGAAAGAACAAGGAAGAGAGAAGGAGATGAGAGAAGGAGCAGAGGAAAAGAGAGAACAAGGAGAGAAGGAGAGGGAAAGAGAGAAGAAAGAACGAGAAAAAGAAAGAAGGAGAGAAGGAGAAGAAAGAAGAAGAGGAAAAGAGAAGAACGAGAAAAAGAAATGAGATGAGAGAAGGAGAAGAAAGAAGAGGAAAAGAGAGAACAAGGAGAGGAGAGGAAAAGACAAGAAAGAAGAGGAACAGAGGGAACGAGAGGCGAGGAGAGAAGGAAAGGAAAACGAGAAGAAAGAATGAGGAAAAGAGAGAAGGAAATGAGAGAAGGAGCAGAAGAAATGAGAGAACAAGGAGAGAAGGAGAGGGAAAGAGAGAAGAAAGAACGAGAAAAAGAAAGGAGAGGAGAGGAAAGAAGAAGAGGAAAAGAGAGAAGAACGAGAAAAAGAAAGAAGGAGATGAGAGAAGGAGAAGAAAGAGGAAGAGGAAAAGAGAGAAGAACGAGAAAAAGAAAGGAGGAGATGAGAGAAGGAGAAGAAAGAAGAAGAGGAAAATAGAGAACCAGTGGAGGAGAGGAGAGGAAAAGACAAGAAAGAAGAGGAACAGAGAGAACGAGAGGCGAGGAGAGAAGGAAAGGAAAACGAGAAGAAAGAATGAGGAAAAGAGAGAAGGAAATGAGAGAAGGAGCAGAAGAAACGAGAGAACAAGGAGAGAAGGAGAGGGAAAGAGAGAAGAAAGAACGAGAAAAAGAAAGAAGGAGAGGAGAGGAAAGAAGAAGAGGAAAAGAGAGAAGAACGAGAAAAAGAAAGAAGGAGATGAGAGAAGGAGAAGAAAGAAGAGGAAAAGAGAGAAGAACGAGAAAAAGAAAGGAGGAGATGAGAGAAGGAGAAGAAAGAAGAAGAGGGAAAAAGAGAACAAGGGGAGAAGAGAAAGAGAGAAAAAGTGAAGAACGAGAAAAAGAAAGGAGAGGAGCAGATAAGACGGAAGAAGAGGAAAAGAGAGAACAAGAAGAGAGGGAGAGGAAAAGAGGAGAGGAAAAGAACGAGAAAAGGAGAGGAGAGGAGAGAAGATAAGAGAGGGAAAGAGAGAACAAGAGGAGGAGAGGAAAAGAGAGAAGAAAGAATGAGGAAAAGAAAGGAGTAAAAGAGAGGAGAAAAAAGAAACGAGGAAAAGCGAGAGCAAGGGGAAAGAAGGAGAGAGGGAAAATAAAGAAGAGGAAAAGAGAAGGAGGGAAGGAGAGGAAAAGAGAGAACGAGAAGAGAGGAGAGAGAGAGAGAGAAGGAGAGAAAAAGGGAGGAGAGGAGGAGAGAGAGGAAAAGGAAAGAAGAGATGGAGAAGAAAAGAGAGAACGAGAAAAGAGGAGAGAGAGAGGAAAAGAGAGGAGAAAAAAGAACAAGAGGAAAAGAGAGAGCAAGGAGAAAGAAGGAGAGAGGGGGGGGAAAGAAGAGGAAAAGAGAAGGAGGGAAGGAGAGGAAAAGAGAGAACGAGAAGAGAGGAGAGAGAGAGAGAGAAGGAGAGAAAAAGGGAGGAGAGGAGGAGAGAGAGGAAAAGGAAAGAAGAGATGGAGAAGAAAAGAGAGAACGAGAAAAGAGGAGAGAGAGAGGAAAAGAGAGGAGAAAAAAGAACAAGAGGAAAAGAGAGAGCAAGGAGAAAGAAGGAGAGAGGGGGGAAAGAAGAGGAAAAGAGAAGGAGGGAAGAGAAGGAGAGGAAAAGAGAGAACGAGAAGAGAGGAGAGAGAAAGAGGGAGAGAAGGAGAGAAGGAGAGGAAAAGGGAAGAAAGAAGAGGAGGAATAGAGAGAAGAAGAGGAGAGAACAAAAGGGAAAGAGAACGAGAAAACGAGAGGGAAGAAGAGAAAGAGACGGAGAGGAAAAGAGGAGGAAAGGAAAAGAGGAGGAGAAAACGAGAGAACAAATTCTTTTACCTTGATGGAGTTGAAGGTCGCCACTGTGTGAAGCATCAGCTTGGCGGACTGGAGGCGAAAAAGGAATGTTAATATTAATATTAATATTAATAGTAATAGAAATAGTAATAGTAATAATAATAATAATAATTATTATTATTATTATTATTATTATTATTATTATTTTATTTATACCCCTCCAATTTGCTTGGGTTTCAACAACAACAACAACATATTATTTCCTGCCCATCTGGCTGGGTTTTAATAGTAATAGTAGTAGTAGTAGTAGTAATAATAATAATAATAATAATAATAATAATAATAATAATATATTTATACCCCTCCCATTTGCCTGGGTTTCAATAATAATAATAATAATAATAATAATAATAATAATAATAATATATTTATACCCCTCCCATTTGCCTGGGTTTCAATAATAATAATAATAATAATAATAACAACAACAACATATTATTTCCCATCCATCTGGCTGGGTTTTAATAGTAATAGTAGTAGTAGTAATAATAATAATAATATAATAATAATGATGATGATGATGATGATGATATATTTATACCCCTCCCATTTGCCTGGGTTTCAATAATAATAATAATAATAATAATAATAATAATAATAATAAATTTATACCCCTCCCATTTGCCTGGGTTTCAATAATAATAATAACAATAATAACAACAACAACATATTATTTCCCATCCATCTGGCTGGGTTTTAATAGTAATAGTAGTAGTAGTAGTTGTAGTAATAATAATAATAATAATAATAATAATAATAATAATAATAATAACAATAATGATGATGATGATGATGATATATTTATACCCCTCCCATTTGCCTGGGTTTCAATAATAATAATAATAATAATAATAATAATAACAACAACAACAACAACAACATATTATTTCCCATCCATCTGGCTGGGTTTTAATAGTAATAGTAGTAGTAGTAGTAATAATAATAATAATGATGATGATGATGATGATGATGATGATGATATATTTATACCCCTCCCATTTGCCTGGGTTTCAATAATAATAATAATAATAATAATAATAATAATAATAATAATATATTTATGCCCCTCCCATTTGCCTGGGTTTCAATAATAATAATAATAATAACAACAACAACAACAACATATTATTTCCCATCCATCTGGCTGGGTTTTAATAGTAATAGTAGTAGTAATAATAATAATAATAATAATAATAATAATAATAATAATAATAATTTTTTATTTATACCCCTCCCATTTGGCTGGGTTTCAATAATAATAAGAATAACAACAACATATTATTTCCTGCCCATCTGGCTGGGTTTTAATAGTAATAGTAATAGTAGTAGTAGTAGGAATAATAATAATAATAATAATAATAATAATAATAATAATAATAATAATAATAATAATTTATTTATACCCCTCCCATTTGGCCGGGTTTTAATAATAATAATAATAATAATAATAATAATAATAATAATAATAATAATAATAATATTTCCCGCCTATCTGGCTGGGTTATACTACTACTACTACTACTAATAATAATAATAATAATTTATTCTTTATACCCCTCCCATTTGGCTGGGTTTCAATAATAATAATAACAACAATAACAATAACAATAACAATAACAACAACAACATATTATTTCCCGCCCCTATGGCTGGGTTTTAATAGTAATAGTAGTAGTAGTAGTAATAATAATAATAATAATAATAATAATAATAATAATAATAATAATATATTTCACACCCATCTGGCTGGGTTTCAATAATAATAATATTACTATTGTTATTATTATTATTAATAATAACAATAACAACAACAACAACAACCTTCCGGATTTCTGTTCTGGAAGGGAGAAATTTATTTGCTTCCGAGGAGAAAAATCAGATTATTCATAGTTCTTACCTTCCAAGGCGACGCCGTTTTCGAATCGGTTTCATCCTGTTTATAATTAATAATAATAATAATAATAATTAATAATTATAATAATTATAATAATAATTATAATTAAATAATAATAATAATAATAATAATAATAATAATAATAATAATAATAATAATAATAATAATAATAATAATAGCGGCTGAAGTCTGAACTCAACTATAATAGCAACAATTTATTACATCGTATTTTCACAACGTTATTATTAGCAGATGTGGCTTTTGGGGGATCAGAAATCGTTTTATGGGGTCGGGATCGAAAGATTTGGGATCGGGATTGAAAAACGTGGATTTAAGGGATCAGGATCAGAAAACGTGGTTTTATGGGATCCAAAAGGTGGTTTTATGGGATCGGGATCGAAATATGTGGTTTTATGGGATCCAAAATGTGGTTTTATGGGATCGAAAGATGTGGGTTTATGGGATCAGGATCGAAATATGTGGTTTTATGGGATTGAAAAATGTGGTTTTATGGGGTTGGAAAATGTGGTTTTATGGGATCCAAAATGTGGTTTTATGGGATCTAAAAATGGGGTTTTATGGGATCTAAAAATGGGGTTTTATGGGATCTAAAAATGGGGTTTTATGGGATCTAAAAATGGGGTTTTATGGGATTGAAAAACGTGGTTTTATGGGATCGAAAACCGTGGTTTTATGGGATCAAAAATGTGGTTTTATGGGATCGAAAAACGTGGTTTTATGGGATCAAAACTGTGGTTTTATGGGATTAAAAATGTGGGTTTATGGGATCGGGATTGAAAAATGTGGATTTAAGGGATCAGGATCAGAAAATGTGGTTTTATGGAATCCAAAAGGTGGTTTTATGGGATCGGGATGGAAAGACGTGATTTTATGGGATCGAGAAATGTGGTTTTATGGGATCGGGATCAGAAAATGTGGTTTTATGGGATCCAAAATGTGGTTTTATGGGATCGAAAGATGTGGGTTTATGGGATCAGGATCGAAATATGTGGTTTTATGGGATTGAAAAATGTGGTTTTATGGGATTGAAAAATGTGGTTTTATGGGATCCAAAATGTGGTTTTATGGGATCCAAAATGTGGTTTTATGGGATCTAAAAATGGGGTTTGATGGGATCCAAAATGTGGTTTTATGGGATCGAAAGATGTGGGTTTATGGGATCAGGATCGAAATATGTGGTTTTATGGGATTGAAAAATGTGGTTTTATGGGGTTGGAAAATGTGGTTTTATGGGATCCAAAATGTGGTTTTATGGGATCTAAAAATGGGGTTTTATGGGATCTAAAAATGGGGTTTTATGGGATCTAAAAATGGGGTTTTATGGGATCTAAAAATGGGGTTTTATGGGATCTAAAAATGGGGTTTTATGGGATCTAAAAATGGGGTTTTATGGGATTGAAAAACGTGGTTTTATGGGATCCAAAAGGTGGTTTTATGGGATCGGGATGGAAAGACGT